>NW_028142352.1:0-82696 GCF_055691185.1 Crinia signifera
TTCTCTGATATGGTCCTGGTGACACAGCGATCCCTCCCTTACGCTCAGTAAGTATGCCAGTGTTCATGATGTTCATGTTTAATTGGTTAAAGTAACAATTATTGTTAAAAAATGTGCATATAATATGTGCAGGCGTTTGTACTGAGTTAATGTATTCCAGTGGCTTTGAAAGATTGAACTGAAGAGTCCGGGATGCAGTAGGGGAGGAGCCTACCCTCTAAAAGATTTAGGATAGGTGCCTGGCTCCTTCGGACCCTCCTACATCCCAGTGTTGAGCTGTGTCACCAGGACCATATCAGAGAAAGGGATTCGAACGGTAAGTTCTTACAAAAATCCCTTTTTTGTGTATTTCAAAAATGTAAAGAAATAAAAAAAGTTTGGACATTTTCCGAGCAACAATCTGGTTGGAACAAATATTTTAATGACATTTTGGGTGTCATGAACGGTGAAACGGTGTCAAGGCATGCATTATATGTAATAGTAGAGTGCAAGACTAATAAAAAGACTAATAAAGAGATTACATCTCCATATGTGCCAAAGTGGTTTGTGCAAAGGCTAGTGAACAGCTAACGAACCCAATACACCAATCATGTCCAAACTATGGCCCGCCAGCTGTTGTGAAACTGCAAGTCCCATCATGCCTTGCCACAGTTCTGCTATTAGGGAATACTAAAACTATGGCAAGGCATGCTGGGATGTGTAGTTTCAAAACAGCTAAAGGGCGCTCAGTGACAAACGAGCTTTAAAATCAAAGTCAATTGTTTGGTGACCCGACTCCCAGGCTGCACGTCACCTGGATTTCTCCTCGCACCCTTCGCGCACAGTAGGGCAATAAGCTGCATCTAGTTTATTTAGGGCGCAAAAATGCAGCCAACAAGACCAGGGCAAGTGCTGCGAACAATTCTTTAGCTCCCACTACATTAGGCAAGAGCTACGGGTGCACAAAACAATTGAATCACCATTATATGTTGTTTAGCACCTTACATAAATTATATATATATTTTTTATTATTATTATTTTAATATGCAGTACAGTAAGACCAGCAACCCTTACCACCAGCATAGCTCTGCCCCAACACTCATGAAGCACCGCCTACATGTTTTGATTGGCCCACAATCCAATCAGTCAAAGAAAATGGATCACCATCAATAGGTAAAAACATTGATGGTCATCCATTGCACAATAGTGTGTATGCACTATTGTCATCAATTGCAAAGACGTCCATCCCTAAAGCTGTGCACACACAGTGCAAGTGAGCCTCTGTGCTAAGTTTGCAGTTAAGCACAGATGGCTCAGCATTGTGTACTGAACAATCTGTCACGGCCAGTGTTCTCTGGTGTGAGAACATTGGCAATGACTAGATTTATAACTGGATGCAGTGTAAATCTAGTCAAGCAACAGCGACGCGCGGGACCGCGCAATCGTCATCACCAGAGGGTATACACGTGGAGTGATCCTTTTTTCATTTCTAAGCGATCTAGTCAGATCACTTAGAAATAAGCCTCATATCCCCCTGGGCGGGATGTATTAATGTAAATCGCCAGCCGCCGCGATGCTACCGCATATGTACTAACATATGCGGCTAGCATCGGGTTGCGGTGACGGAGACCCCGCGATACCTGTAATGTGGTGTGCGGGGGTCTCCGTCACATCCTGGCAGCTGTCAGTGTCCCCCTGCCTCTCCTCCTCCTCCCTACAGCCGGATGTCCTCCCGGCTGTGACACCTGCTGAGGGAGGAGTTGATCGATGGAGGATGGGTCGCAAGGACGGCGGGCGGCGATAGAAGCCCATAGGCATCTATAGGGTATCGCCACCCAGAGGTGGAGATACCCTGCCAGGCGGAGATGGGGCGGACGGGTAATGGTACAAAGGAAAATGCGGTAAAACCCCCGTTTTATCACATTTTCCCTTTAGTACATCCCGCCCCCTGTGTGTATACCCCATTAGGATGGTAGATAATACAGTATACACTTTAGACTACAGTATAACTAATGTGACAATAATCCCTGTATAACCATCCAGCAAGCAATCCCGGCGGGTGACATGTACTTGGTGTCACCTGAACGCAGCAGTGATCCCAGCCTATATAGAGTATGCCCAGTTATCCTACATCTGCACTAATGGCTACGTGCAGTTTGCTAGCCTGTACGGTTTGGCTCACCTGTATCTCACCACATTGGCATGCCGGGCACATATTTACCATTACACTCACATGTGTTTATTATCATAGAACATAGCAAAGCGCGCATAGCTACTGCAGCAGAGAGAGAACATATGGTATACACACAGAGGCTTCCCATAGATTATAATCTGGTCTATATACACCTGTGTCACACTTTGGGAAAGCAGATAGATAATTTACAGTGTATAATAATGCAGACAGCACTGGGGCTGAGATATTACAACCTGAGCCATAGAGTAGCGCTGCTGAGGATACACTGGTATGCCCATACACATAGATATCCCCAGGAGCACCATGCAGCAGCCCTGTGGGAGTCGCATACATGACCAACATACAGACTGAGCTCCAGTCCTCACCCACAGGTTGCTCAATGCTCAGGGGGTGTTCTGCACATGTGCACTTACCAGCCGCTTCTTCTACGCAGGGGCATGGCGTCCCAGTCAGTGACTGCCTCCATCAGAACAGCCGGCAGAGTGCTCATGCAGGGGGAGCAGCAGTGATGACGATGCATTATGTGCCAGGTGTAGTTCCAGCAGCTGCCAATAGGTGGCGATGGTGCGGCACAGCGTGAATGACGTCACTGCATTGTAGCTACGAGATACACGAACAGTCCGTGTATGAGTGGCTGGTACAGTGGCGTGTACCGTTAGTTCAGCATCTGGGACAGCCACTCAGGCTGAGCCACCACGGGTTCGAATCCTCCTCCAGTGTCTGCTGTTTCAGGGGCGTGGGGTGTAGCGCCTTCGGATCCGGGAGCAGCCTGAGTTTTTGACTCATCCACTGATACCACAATATTTTCTGCTCAAACTACATAATATTAATAATTAGCCACCATATATAACCAGGAGGAATAACTTTAAGTGGGGGCAGGACGGAGTCTGTGTACAGACCAATTGTTCTAAATATACAGTTTATTCATTGGCACAAAACAGCAAAATAGGTTAAAATTAAAAAAGTGCATTAAGAAAAAAGTGAATAGAAATTGGAGCTGTGTGTCCGTGTCGCTGTACACTTATACAGTGCCCGTGTCAGCAGATTTCCACATACACAATTTTCTTTAATAACTCATGTCGACCTATTCCTGTGTTGACCTTTTTCATGCAGCCTTTTGGATTGTGTTGACCGTTTTCAGCGTCAATTTAAACCAGGTCGATCTTTTTTATATGTAGACCTTTTCACTGCCGACCAAAAGATCTAATTGCTGTCGACTTAATGACCCTCACCCCTGGTCACAGCGTCTATAAACTGTTATGTAGGACAGGAGACAAGTTCCGAAAACTAAAATATCATAAATTCCCAAACGTTGGGCAAAAGAAGCAGCCTCTGTGTTTTCCTTCACATGTAGTCATACAGGTAGAGTCGGACAACAGGAATAATAGGCGCTACATGATAATGTATTTATAGCATTCCTCCCAACTGTCCTGATTACAGTGGTATGGTCCCGCTATTTGGAGCCTGCCCTGATGTCCCTTGAGGGGAGGTGATCATGGCTGCTCTGCTTTGTGGAGCAGCCGGTGATTGCTGGATAGGTGCCGTGCGCAGCAAGGAGAGACGGGGCTGGGTACGCTGGCAAAGAGGATGGAAAACCCGGGGCCTCGATGTCCGGTCCCGCCCCCGTTGCACATAGCCCCGCCCCTTTCCAGGGCCAGCTGCATGCAGGTCCCACTGATCTATTGGTAAAAGTTGGAAGGCATGTTCGATGTTCTGTGTATACAATACATTCCTTTTTCTTTTTTAATAGTAGGATCGGCAGCAATTAGCTGTATGCTCTGGCCTTCGTCTGCGGATCTTCGCCTCCAGTGAAGTGTATGGCCTTTGTCAAACATACATAAAAAAAAAAAAAAAAATGATACCCGATCTATTGTCTGCGGGCAGACGTGATTCTAGTCTGGCTCTAAACACAGATATTTCTCCATTCCCTGGAGAGAAAGAGAGAAATTGGCCTCACACCCCTTGCTGAAACAGGTAAGGATCATATGGTCGACCTAAAGATTGTCGACAGTCATTAGGTCAACATACTGCAAGGTCGACATGGGTCAAGGTCAACAGGTCATTTGGTCCAAAAAAGCATTAGGTCAAAATGGTCTAGCTCAACATAGGGTTTTGTACTTTTTTTTTTACCCGAATGCCGACACAGTCAACATGGACACAGGATTAAGTGCACCGCATCCCCTCGCATGTCTGGCTGTGCTTGGCACTCTATGTTATTCTCCCACCACACCCTAGTGCAGGCGTTCCCAACCACTGTCCTCAAGGCACACCAACAGTACAGGTTTTAATGATATCCAGGCTTGAGCACAGGTGTCTTAATTAGTACCTGTGATTTGGATTAATCCATCTGTGCTGAAGCCTGGATATCACTAAAACCTGCACTGTTGGTGTTCCTTGAGGACCGTGGTTGGGAACGCCTGCCCTAGTGGATGGTAGGGCATGAAATTCCGCCTGTCGGCACATGTCGGCTCAAAAAAAACCCCAAAAATCCAGTGAAAAACCCAGTCGACCTAGACCATGTTGACCTAATGACCTGTCGACCTAGACCCATGTCGACTTTGCAGTATGTCGACCTGATGACTGTCGACCATCTGATATCGCTGATACAGGTTAATAGATAGAGGCTATCAATCCGAACGGCCTGTAATTGGTATAGCTATCTCACCCCTGCATTACTATATTAAGTATCAATTGGTAATGGGGGAGGCGCACCCAGGAATATGTATTAGACTTGGAAGCAAAGAAAGATAAAGTATTCCTACAAGGGGCAATCTAGGTTAGCATATATTAACCCCTTCACGACATTGCCTTTTAAGGTAATTTTTTTTTTTTTTTCCTCCTTGCGTTCAAATAAGCGTAACTTTTTAATTTTCGGCTATATAGACACATGAGGGCTTTTTTTTTGCGGGACAAGTTGTACTTTGTAATGGTACCATTTACTATACCGTATAATATTCTGGGAATCAGGAATAATTCAATGTGGGGTAAAAAAAAAACGCCATTGCACAATTTTGCGCTGGTTACGGTTTTTTTGGTGTTCATAGTTCGTTTAAAATGATGGGTTATCTTTATTCTATGGGTCATTACGATTCTGGCGATACCAAACTTATATAGTTTTCGTTATGTTTTACCACTAAAAAAAAAAATCGCAACTTTTACGGTTTTTCTAATTTGCGTTGCGTCGCCATGTTCTGCGGCTTATTAACTTTTTTATTTTTCCACCTACGGACCTGGGTGAGGGCTCATTTTTTGCGGGCTGAAGTGTACTTTTTAATTAATACCATTATGGGATATGGGCGACTTTCTGATCTCTTTTAGTTATTTTTTTTTGGGTACGCGATGCGACCAAAAAACGTAGTTTTGGCGTTGGGGATTATTTTCCGTTTACGCCTTTAACCGTGCGGGATAACTAATGTTATATTTTAATAGATCGGACTTTTAGGAACGCGGCGATACCAAATATGTTTATTTTTTTTATTTTTTTTTTATTTTTATTTGGGAAATGGGGAAAGGGGGGTGATTTGAACTTTTAATATTTTTTTATTTTTTTTTATTTTTAAACTTTATTTTTTTTTTTTTTTTACTTTTACTACAAGGCCCCCCTAGTGTACTTGACCACTAGGGGGCGCGATCGCCTGTACTAGGTTCAGCCATAGAGCTCTATGGCTGAACGTAGTGATTTTATGCACTTCCTATTACATCCTGCCTGAGGCAGGATGTAATAGGTATGCATATACGGCCAGCACAGGGGTCTACATTAGACCCCTGGCTACCATGGCAACCGATCGGCACCCTCCGATCTCGCTGCGGGGGGCCCCGATCGGCGCCGGAGGGGGGCGCCCCCCTCCGATCAGCTATTTAAGCACTGCGGGCGCTTTGCCCGCGGTGCTTAAAGGGTTAAACGGCCACGATCGGCGAACTGGCTTGATTCCCCCGCAACGGCCATATGACGTATATATACGTCATATGTCGTGAAGGGGTTAATGTTCTGATTAATGTTATAGGTAACATTAATAAAGTGACCCAAGAAACAGAGAATTGGCTAAACATGATGTTTATTGAATCATTTATTAAGGACAGCGAAATATTTAAAAACATAAGTGAAAAGTGATAAATGTGAAATAAAGTGCATTAGAAAAAAAATTAAAATAAGTCTGTTACGTGTGTGTTATCGGTCATAGCATGTGTGTCTGTAATACTGTTATTAATCTCCACGCAAATATCAATTATTGCTCTAATTAGGCAGTCTTGTAAATTCATCAACAAAGGGACATGTGCACGTTTCAAGATGACGGGTGCAGTAAAATTGTTAGGAATAAAGGTGCGTACACACGGGGCAATATGATCGCTGGCAATATATTGCTAGCAATCATATCAGCAATCATATTGCCCAGTGTCCCGTTTTGTGAAAACGGGAGCGCGCACCCGGCGATTTATCGCTGGTGCACACTCCAATCACTGGCAATATGGTCGCTCAGCAACCATATTCCCAGCTATTTCAGCCCCTATCGCCCCCGTGTGTACACAGCATAATCGCCCCCGGATGACGTCAGCGAACCGGGACCAGGGCGGTCTTTTCGTATGGGCTTAATGGGCACTTGCTCTGGGGCCCCAGGTGTATAAGGGCCATACTCTGATAGCTGAGGATCCCCTTTTTCCAGGGATACCAGAATTTTTAAAATCGGCCCTGGGGAAATGGAGATATCCAACTTCAAAGCAGTAGTCCACATCTGACCTGTTAATTGCACTTCCCAGTCAGAATTCTCAGGTTCTCTCTGACTTAAGGTGCCCATACACGTCTCGATGCGGGCGTGCATTTTGAGCTTAAATAGCACGCATCGCATTCATCCTTGTACATGCGTTGTGCATACAATGCGATGAAAAGCAAGTACAAAAAGTATGTGCAGCACATACTTTTCTCTTTCAATGGTCCTGGTGACACAGCTTCACATTGGGATGTAGGAGGGTCCGCAGGAGCCAGGCACCTATCCTAAAGCTTTTGGAGGGTAGGCTCCTCCCCTACTGCATCCCAGACTCCTCAGTTTGTGTTAGGTGCCCACTGGAGTGGGTGCTATTCTAAAGGGCTGCCGGAGCAGCCGAAGGAGTAGAGTTAGTTAGGGTTTTTATTATTTTATTAACTTTTACACTAGCTAGGTAGGCACAGTGTGAGGATTCTCATTAGTGAATCCTCACACTGCTAGCACAGCAGGAGCTGACAGAAGCGCGTCCTGTCAGCTCACTGTGCACAGGGGAGACGCTGCCTGGCCTCCCTGTGCAGCGCTTACAGCTTCTTTTAAGAAGCTACGAAAACTCCACAGAATGATACTGAGCGCTGATTACCTATTCTACCGACTGTCCAGGATACACAACCAGTGTCCAACATACAAATTCTCAGTTGAAGTAAAAAAAATTGTGACATCTAGTGGTGCGAATAGGAACTGCAGGCAATCATCCCGATCATCCCTTTTTGTGATCATCCTTTTAGTACATCCGCAAATGGTGCCCTGCATACACAAATACATCCACTATAACCACAAACCCTAGCATACTACACATCCTATAACTAGCGAGTCTACCACATACCGACATCCTAAAAAAGAAACCTCCTCTATTACCCATAACGCCCAGCATAAACACACAACAGCGCACATATACCTGTACCACAGCCGCACAGCATCTGCCATGAGCCTGATGTCTGCCTTGTGTCCCGTGTCCTCGGCTCCTGCAGCAGGAGGTGCTGGGTCGTCCTCTGCTCCGCCTGTTGTGCTGTTCTGGGTCGGCCTCTGCTTCCACCCCCGGCTCCTATCCGGCTGGGGATCCTCCTCTATCCTCTCCTCCGCTGGGCTGTCACCTGTCCTCTGAGCAGCTCCTGTCCTTGATGTTACATCGTGTTCTTAACTTACTTTCGGGCAGGCATCTCTAGGGGCAGCTCCGCACCACTGAGGGGGCTTCTACAGGTCTCCAGCTAGGGGTCCTTTGCATGTCCTCCAGTCCTGGTTCCTCGAGAGCGGGTGTCCTCCGCGGTGCCTGCGCACCTTGGTCTCCACTTGCTGCGTCCTCTATCTTCTTCGGAGCAACTTCAGGAGAATCCTCCGGCTGGGTGTGCTCCCAGGTAATTTACCCCCTCAGCACCTTCTTCCTTGAGGTTCTAGTCTTCACCCTCTCGGCTCCTCCACAGGCAGGCACTATGTAGGACACCTCGGCAGCACACATCATTCTGTTCTCTCCGGGTTTGGGGCTCCTCCCTGTGGTTGGCAGCTAGTGGGGGCAGCGCGGTTCCCTTCCCTCTGGCAGGTGGCAGCAGTAGGGGACTTGGAGGAGCCTGGCTCTCCTGGCGCCATTCCTGGTCTCACAGCTGCGCAGCCTCCGCTCCTTACAGGTCAGCAGCTCACAGCACTGCACAGGCCCTTGTCCTCTCCAGGGATCACCCTTCCCGTTGCCGGCTCTCTCTGTTGTGGGTTATGCATCGCTGCAGGACCGCCTCTGATCCCCCTGCCCTACCTCTCTATAGTCCGTGTCACTGGCTCACCCGCCATATCCTGTACTGGCTGTATCATATATTTTTATATTTCTTTATACTCAAAGGCTATATATCCCCCTTCCCACACAGATTTAAGTTGCGACTATTTGACACAGTGGCTGCCTTGATAAAGGTACCAGCGGGGACCGAAACGTCAGAAGATCTCTCTTGCAGAAAATAAACTTTGGATTACCTCCTGGTTGTACCTCCATTGAACTACAGACTGGTGAGTGCTGTTTATTCCCCCAGTGGGGGTTCTTTCTGGTATCTATCTATCTAAGGAATTATCCAAGCAGGCAGCGGCACTCCGTGGGCTTAACAATGTGTTTATTGGAGGTGACCGACGTTTCGGGGACTGGATACCCCTTTGTCAAGGTGTACAACGCGTGCGGGTGACACAGCAAACATTTAAATACATACAGCATGTGCATACTCACCATTCCCGTACGTGGAGCGTCCCGGTTGCGTCCAGTGCGGCTTCCGGTGCGGGCGAATGTCAGTGGGTGGAGCCTCACTGCATCATCACGCTCCCCTCTGTTGTAGATGGGTTGCTATGGTGACCCCACCGTATCGCCCACTTCTGTATGACAACCTCCGCTCCAGGATCCGGGTTTGGCTTCTGCCTATAACAACACATAAATGGCACATAAATAACCTACATTAAAACAGTAAAACAATGTTAAAAAATGGTGCAAGTTTGAAGTGTAAATTTCAGATGCCACGGGACTACTGCCCGAGCAATGTTTAAGAAGTGATGTGAAGAAGATGTCACCGCATCTAGCGTGACAATTGTATGGTGTTAACACAGGGATCCGGACGGGTGTGTTACATATGGATCTCTGTATACAATAATAACATGGTCAAACTGATCGCTAATGATCATGTTTGTAAATCGGAGATGTCAGGCTCTAACACATGGGGGAGATGTGCTGTGGGATCTCTATGAATGTGAGAATTACAGGGGCGTGTTGTACCATAAATATCGGCTCCACAAGTGATATATATGCTTCATGTTGTCTTTGAGAACAGAACAGCAGTATAGCGTGTATATATATACTATGTATACATCGGGGGAAATGTACCAAAATGGATTCGTAGGCAGAAATACGCCTATTTTTTACACATTTGTATTTTTGGGATTTACACACACTTCTTTGTATGTCAAACCGACAGATCGCAATACTATACTTAGACACAACAGCTCGCACCCACGCAACACGGTGGAGAGTCTCCCATACTCAGTTTTTGAGAGTATGCAGGATCACTGATACCGACTCTGAAACCCATCACCAACTGGACATCATGCAGCAGAAGTTCGAGGACAGAGGCTACCCCAGACAGGGCCTACTTAAAGCCAAGGCCAGGGCTCTGGCGTGTGAGCGCATCACTCTTATCACAGGTGCAACACCTAAAGTCATAAAGCCATGTATTCCATGGGTTAATGACTTTAGCTCTGCCAGCCGAGAAACCACCAGCAGAGTAAAAAACTGGTGGGAAATTGTGCGTTCGGATCCCGAGCTACCGGTGTTCAAAGACACCAAGCTGATGCCGAGCTACAAGCGCGGCCCAAACTTGAAGGACCTATTGGTCAAGACCGAGATTACAAATTTTGACACCCCTTCTAGACAAATCAGACCCACCAGAATGGGCTGTTACCGGTGCCTAGGCTGCACAACATGCAGCTTCGTGACAGCTTGCACCGAAGTTGCACATCTCTATACGGGTAAATTTTTTTTAAATCAGATGGCCCCTCACGTGCACGACTAAATTTGTTATCTACATCATTTATTGTCCATGTGGAATACATTACATCGGCAAGACCGATTGTGCCATACGGGCAGCCCTTCATTCTGGCTCAGGGGAGCAACCAGTGACCAGGCATTTCGCCAAGGCCAAACATAACATGGCAATGATCAAATATAAGATCATAGACCACGTGCCGGTACACATACGGGGTGGCAACCGTTCCAAACAGCTTCTGCAGCTTGAGTCCAAGTGGATTTACAAAATGGACACACTACACCCTAAAGGCCTTAATGACACACTTGGCCTACATAATTTTTTGTAACCATTTTGGTCCACTAACACACAATCATGTCTTCCTTCTTCCTTTTCTCTCCCCCTTGTTAAAGGTACTTGTCATCCCACTGTGTGACACCAGTCCCCCAGCCTTATCGGTGTCCAGGTGACACACCAGGATAACATATAATATACAAGATGCTGGCATTCTGTTGTTGCAATTTCTGGCTTCTGGTGCTATGCGCATACAGTGATGCTGGCTGCATCACCCCACACAGGGCTGTTTTTGCTTATTATAGATACCCAGCAGGGACTCAGTATTTCTCCCTGCATTTATACCACTCACGCCATAGGGTTTGCACCTCACCCAGCATATGCACTTTGACTTTTGCCCAGTACGGCTCCAATTCGGGGCCGCACGCAGTTATCTTTTTATACGTATATCCTTTTTAAATGTTCGTTTTTTATTATATATGTCTTCTCATTTTTAGCCACTAGATGTCACTATGTAGTCATAATATGGTCATGTCCACTTGTTTTTTTGCATTTTTTATTCACTTGCATCCTCTGAAGTTTTGTGTATGTATGGATGCCTTTGTTGCTTTATGACTTCTGTAGCATGATACTTGTATTCATGCTAATGTGAGCTGCAATCTCTTTCCCAGCCCGCCCACGTCACCGCGGGATGACGACCGTGATGACGCGCGGTCAGCTGGACGCCGCCGAACGTGGTGACGTCACTGCTGTGCGCAGTACTCCGGAAACCGGCCTGTGGATGCTCGTGGGGGACGGCTACAGGGAGGGGGTAAGTTAGCGCCTATTTGTTAACATGTCTTATAAATACCCATGCACTTGCACTTTATTCTGTACTTCACCCTGTCTGCATTTTGTCCTGACGACGGGGGTCCGGCCCCCGAAACGTTGACGCCTGTAAGACCACTTATGGAATAAACACGGCCTTTTGATTTCACCAGCATTTGTGAGTCCTCGAGTGCCCATTCATTTCGTCATAGTATTCTGTGGGCAGTTCATTGTGGCTGCCCTCTGAAAGCTGGCACCGGGGCAAGCTACACATCTCAGCTCACTTCAGTCCAGAGTGACGGCCCTTCCGGATATATATATATATAGATATATATATATATATATATATATAGAACAAAGAGTGGGGTACCCTTTCAATGCGCTAGATAAAGTAGATTGGGCAGCACTCTGTCAGTCCCCCCTGTTAGCAGGGGAAGTGGGGAATAGAAGAAAAAAGATAGAAGACGCGCCACTATTTTATGGAGATCCACCACCAGAAGGATCAAGAAAATATATCGATTGGTCACTGTACAACAGTATTTAATACAATTAATTTAAAAACAAAGTAAAAACATTTTTGCTTGTATGCAGTCAGTTGGTCGAATCGATATAATCAGGAAAAAACTCCCAAGGCGTTTCGTAAAAAAAAATGACTTCCTCAGGGGTAACTTTCTAGGTGGTGGAGAAAGGCCATATTACTAATTTAGTATATACACAATTAAGTAGTTACTTTTTCAATACTGAGAATGTACATACCCTTAGGTAAATGGATAGTGAATGTAAGTTTTCACTCCGGATAGCGGTCTTACTGACAAACTGTACAAAAGTGTGCAAATGGATCCCTTGGAGATCTTAATGCTGGTATCCAGCTGCAACTATAGCATAATAATAGAGTATACAAAGAAAATAAAATACTGTACTCTATTATTATGCTATAGTTGCAGCTGGATAAACCGCCAATGCATCTACCTGGCTACCCCGCTAGTGGGGAGCCAGGGTATACGTATCCCTGCCATGCTTGTGGCTGAAGGAAGTCCGCGAGGCACGCTGCATGCAGCGGCGACCGGATTCTCTGTTACTGTGGTCCCCTTGCAGGCAGGTAGGGCAGGGTGCTACCTGCCTGTTTTACCGCGCTGTGCTCTCACAGAACTGAGCCGCGCTGTACTCTCAAAGTACTGAGATGCGCTTTTAGAGCAATCCCACCTGGTTCCCTGCTAACAGGGACCCGGGGGCATACTTACCCCTGTAGCTGCTGTACGCGCCGAGGCTTGCGGTCCGCGAGGCGCGCTGCATGCAGCGGCGCCGGGGACCCCGGAACGGTGGTTCTGTCAGTCAGGTTCCGGAGGCAAGCTGCAAGCAGCTGCAACCGGTCCCTCAACAGCGCCCTCGTCGCAGGCAGATAGGGACAGGGACTATCTGCCTGTGTAGATCTTAAAAATCCAGAAAAATAAAGAAAAAATTAGAAAAGCCCAAGAGTGAGCTAACAATGCGCCCAGCTCCCGCAGGGCACATGCTAAGACTGCCTAGGAGAGGAAGTAGAAGGGGAGGAGTTAGTCACTGTTAATTTATTCTAAAGTGCCCAAGCTCCCTGTGGTCGCCCTTCTATTCCCCACTGTAACTCTCCAGTGTCACCTAGTGGAGGAAAGAGAAATAATGATGCAGCTGATAAACCTCCCATTCTCGGGTTACATACATGAGGATAAGATTGAATTAAGCACAAAGATGATAACAAGAGCCGGATGCCCCCCGACAGTCACTATACCGACATTGGAATCCCGACTGCTAAATGCCCGATGAGCCACCGAACCTGCACGGGGCTTCTTTGCGCTCGCTCCCTTGTCAGAGTACCGGTAGTCAGTAAATGTTAGGTAAAACCACAATTAGAAGCCAAATTACAGTATAAGTTGGCTGGGGGCGGGGTCTAATGTTGAGTCTGTTCTGCCACACCCCCTGAAAGCGGCCTGCGGTTGCTTCTCCCAGAGAGGATATTGACAAAGAACCAAGCAATCATCTCCCGGCATTATGCTAGCGCAGCTGTAAAACAACAGAAACTGCTCTAAATGCTTCTTAATCTTCTTCTTTTATCTCTGTCCAAGACGATGGATCCCTAGATCATGCACATGACATTCTAGGGCAGTGGTTCCCAACCGTGGTCCTCAAGTACCCCCAACAGTGCACGTTTTCCAGGTCACCCAGCAGGTGCACTCATTATTCAGACACATTTTAAAAGATCCACAGGTGGAGCTAATTATATCACTTGTGATTCTGTGTGGAGACCTGGAAAATGTGCACTGTTGGGGGTACTTGAGGACCAGGGTTGGGAACCACTGTTCTAGGACAGTCATGTCCAACCTGCGGCCCTCCGGCTGTTGCGAAACTACAAGTCCCATCATGCCTTGCCATAGTTTTGCTATTAGCGAGTGCTAAAACTATGGCAAGGCATGCTGGGATGTGTAGTTTCACAGGAGCTAGAAGGCCGCAGGTTGTACATGCCTGCTCTAGAGCATAAGCCAGTTTTGGCAGTCACATACAGTAGGTGGGGTCTAATGAACGATACGACCATATTGCTAACACTATCAGTTCTTATACTACTACTCCCAGCATCCGCCGCCATACACTACTTTCCTATATACAGTTTCCCAGAGTGTTTGTGCCACAATAAATATAACAAAAGGCATTGTAACCCCTCCGCATCATTTCAGCCGAGTCGGGTGCGGTCCCAAAGGGCCACCCCGGGGGGGGCGCGGTGCAGTGTCCGCAGGTTGGGGGGGGGGGTCACAGGCAGCCTGCACTGCTGTCTGCTATACCCTGCAGACAGCAGTAGCAGAGGAGGTGAATGGATGCCTGTGAGCGGCATCCATTCACCTCCCGGACAAGGGTTGGACGGGGGCTGGGGGCAGCCCAGCAGATTACCTTAGTGCTGGGCTTGCCCCCAGCGCAGCATTCCGGGTCCTGGCGGCGGCGATCGGTGATGACATAATCTCCAAGCGGCAGGGGGGATGCGACAGTGGTGTAAAAGGGTGCAAACGCAGGGTCACACCCGGATTGAAGCAGGGATCAAAAACCCAGATGCGACCTGGCGTTTTTGGTATAAAAGGGGTACTATTAACAAGTCTATGAATCTGATGTAGATCACTTTTCTTTGTGGTTACAACATACTTCCCTCCAATTGAAAACTACAGTCAGGAAAATTACAGTAGGATGCGCCAAGCGCCTTTGTAAGGGGCGTGTCACACAGTGCCCAAAGGGCATGTCTAACTCCACATGGAGCAGTACGGATGGTGTAATGGTTAGCATTACTGCCTCACAGCACTGAGGTAATGGGTTCGATTCCCACCATGGCTCTAACTGTGTGGAGTTTGTATATTCTCCCCATACTTGTGTGGGTTTCCTCCTGGTACTCCAGTTTCCTCCCACAATCCAAAAATATACTGGTAGGTTAATTGGCTTCCAACAAAATTAACCCTGGAATGTGTGTGTGTGTGGTAGGGATTAGATTGTAAGCTCCACTGGGGCAGGGACTGATGTGAATGTTCAAGTATTCTCTGTAAAGCGCTGTGAAATATGTGTGCGCTATATAAGAAACTGTTAATAAATAAATAAACCTATGGGCGTGTCTATGCCTAAATGCTTCTTGTGAGATATTTCTATAGAACATTAAGTCTATAGAATTTTTGAAAGGTTTTTTTTTTTGAAAGAATGATTTTTATTTCAAAGCATCATATAGATAGAACCATACATTGCCTGAATAAAAGTATGCAGACTTCCAGCAACAGTACAGAAAACTAAATGTAGAGGGTGATTCAGACCTGCTTGATTGGCTGCAAGTAACTTTTTCGGTACATCTTTCTAGTATGGCGTAGGACAGTGGTTCCCAAACTTTTTTTAAATCCCAACACCCAAGAGCAGTGGTTCTCAACCTCGGTCATCAGGACTCCCCAACAGTGTACATTTTCCAGGCCTCCATGCAGGATCACAGGTGAAATACTTTGCTCCACCTGTGATCTTTTAAAATGTGTCAGTGAATAATGAGTGCACCTGCCGGGTGACCTGGAAAACGCAGACTGTTGGGGGGTCCTGAGGACCGAGGTTGGGACCCACAGACCTAGAGAGAGTATCCGAATTTTTTTCACAGCAGCACTAGGCTAAAAGTTTCTTTATTGAAAAATGCCAAAAAAATATATATTTAGTTGATTGTTTATATCGTACTTAAAAGTAATTATGTGGTGAGGCAAGTGATTCACTTCTGTTATCACATATTTTACGATTGGCAGCCACCAGCACTGATTTTGCCTATTATTTTGACCATATTTATAATTACATGACCAGATTAATGTTTTATTCTCAAGACACTGTTATAAATACTCGCAGAGGTTTTCTCAATGCCACAAATCCTTTTCCAGGATGAGCTGAATTAAAACAGTAATAAAACCCACAATAAATATGACTGTTTGTTTTAGAGCAGTATTGGAGTTTAGGGGATTTACTAGTATCAGGGTAGAACAGAAAGCAGTTTATTAACCCCTGGGGTCAGTGTGATACTGACAGGTGTCACAACTGAAGATGTACTGTAACAAGAGACTGTTTAGAATTGGTAACGGTGAGCTGCGGTTATACAGTAGTGAAGAGTTTTCTCCTTCATCCACTAGGTGGCACTGGAGTTACAGTGGGGAATAGAGGGCGACCACTAGGAGCATGGGCACTTTAAGAAATTTACAAGTGTGGCTGACTCCTCCCCTCTACTTCCCCATCCCAGGCAGTCTTAGAATGTGCCCGGGGAGCTGGGTGCAACAGTTTTGTCCTCTTAGGGCAAATAGAAATTTTTATTTCATTTATGTTTGTTTTTACACCTTTTAACATTGAGGACAGACAGGCAGCTTCTGCCGACTGCCTGTCTGCGTCGCGGGAGCTGCCGGGGGGACCCCAGCGCCACTGCTCGCGGTCTGCGCGGGGGTCCCCGGCTCCTGGGACCGCCGTCCCAGAGTGACTGGACGCCGCTGCATGCGGCCGCGCCTCAGTCCGCACAGCCTCACCGCCGCCGGCCAGCAGGCAGGGTATGTATATCCCGGCTCCCCGCTAGCAGGGGAGTCCGGGCAATGGGCGGTGTAAACAGCGCGTCTTTTTCCTGAAAAGCGCGCCATAGAAGCTGCCGGGAGGACCCCATCGCCACTGCTTGCGGTTTGCGCCAGGGTCCCCGGCTCCTGAGACCTCTGTCCCAGAGTGATGCAGCTTGCGTCACGATCCCTACTCGGAGCTAACCGGGTGGGGAGCGTACAGCGGGGTTTGCTCCCAGTGACCAGGTGCTTCCCCAGCTAAAACGCAGCTTGGGCGGCCATTTTAATATGCTTGGCCCCCATGCATGCTGCTGGAGGCTCCTGACTGCTGCTGCTAGGGAGTCCTGTGCTCCAGCATGTCCTAGTCTCCCAGTAACTGCATCTATGGCTGCAGCTGCTCCCCCAAGTTCTGGGATATCAGACAGTGGGGTTTAGAGCATGGTAGGACAGTATTGGGCTGTATGTAAATTAGGTCATAGCACCCCTGTGTTATATACCATGGTGTTTATGGCCTGTGGCAGCTCATCTCCTTATACTGTCTCTCCTGTCCAGTGATTCTATCTCTGGTTACCTATACCTTCTCTCTCTCTCTCTCTCTCTCTCTCTCTCTCTCTCTCTCTCTCTCTCTCTCTCTCTCTCTCTCTCTCTCTCTCTCTCTCTCTCTCTCTCTCTCTCTCTCTCTCTCTCTCTCTCTCTCTCTCTCTCTCTCTCTCTCTCTCTCTCCCTCTCTCTCTCTCTCTCTCTCGTATATACTGTATATTGGCAGGTGAAATCTCCAGAGCTCTGCAGAGAGTAACCTGCATGAAAGGTACAACTCAGTTTACACTGTTATCTGAGAACACTGTGATAGACAGCATCTAACCCTGGGTTATCATCCCATAGGGATAGCCCTGTCTGGCCTCCTCAGATCACTGAGGTGATGTCCCCTTTGTCCTCAGAGGCCACAAGGGGAGATTTTTATGTAGCCTCTGCTTGCAAGCCTTACAAGTGTCTCTTTGCCTTGTACCCCTCATTTCTTACATAAAGAGATGGTGTCCCTAGCATTATTACAGAGTCAGAGTGGACATGCAGATTTGGGGGAAGAGTTTGCAGACAGCAGGGTCATACAGAGGACAAGGGCAGCTTCAGCTCTTGCAGTTTTGTTACATTGTAAGATACAGTGCACAGACTCTTGCAGTGCTGTCAGTACACATGCTATGCTGCCATTACAGGTGACACAGAGGTCACTGCCTTACTATGAGGCCAGGCTACAGTGTACAGATACAGTGTACACATACTGAGGGCAGCAGCAGCAGCCACATCTCTTGCTGGGCTGTCAGTACACATGCTCGGCTGCCATTACAGGTGACACAGAGGCCACTGCCTTCCTCTGAGGCCAGGCTACAGTGTACTACAGATACAGAGTGTACACATACCAAGGGCAGCAGCAGCCACAGCTCTTGCTGTGCTGTTAGTGTCCACAGCTCTTGCTCTGCTGTTAGTGTTGTACCACATGTTATGCTGAGATTACAAGTGACACATAGGTCACTGCCTTACTCTGAGGACAGGCTACAGTGTACACATACAGAGGAAAGCCTACAGCTCTTGTTGTGCTGTTACTGTGTTGTGTCACATGCTATGCTGAGGTTACATGTGACACAGGTCTCTGCCTCACTCGGAGGCCAAGTTGGGTACACCAAAGTACAAGGCTTGTATCTGTACTGGGTACACATACAGAGCTGGTACCTGTGTGAGTACTGTTTGGTACAAAGCACATAGCCAAACGACTGGGTGTCTGGACTATTTAAAAAAATTACAGACATTTTAAGAATCAGGATGGTTTAAGCAAAATCGTTCTTTTTGTGTGAGCATCACCCAGGCTACCATTGTTTATTACCTTCTCCCTGCAATTGGCAGGGCACAAGAATAAAAACAACCAATTTGTACACTCCGATGTTGGTACTTTAACCAGGAATAATGTTCTGTTTAAGGAGAGCTGGTAGCTTTCTGGGTGGATACAGCTGTCAAAAAAAAAAAATAAAAAAAAAATTGGTTGGTGAAATTCTCTGCTAAATTACATTAGCAAGCCTTATATAATGATTCCAATTGCCAATGAAAATGGCCGTGTCTGTTTCAGCGACATGCTGGGATGTGTAGTTTCACAGGAGCTAGAAGGCCGCAGGTTGTACATGCCTGCTCTAGAGCGTAAGCCAGTTTTGGCAGTCACATACAGTAGGTGGGGTCTAATGAACGATACGACCATATTGCTAACACTATCAGTTCTTATACTACTACTCCCAGCATCCGCCGCCATACACTACTTTCCTATATACAGTTTCCCAGAGTGTTTGTGCCACAATAAATATAACAAAAGGCATTGTAACCCCTCCGCATCATTTCAGCCGAGTCGGGTGCGGTCCAAAAGGGCCACCCCGGGGGGGCGCGGTGCAGTGTCCGCAGGTTGGACGGGGGGGGGGGGGGGGGGTCACAGGCAGCCTGCACTGCTGTCTGCTATACCCTGCAGACAGCAGTAGCAGAGGAGGTGAATGGATGCCTGTGAGCGGCATCCATTCACCTCCCGGACAAGGGGTGGACGGGGGCTGGGGGCAGCCCAGCAGATTACCTTAGTGCTGGGCTTGCCCCCAGCGCAGCATTCCGGGTCCTGGCGGCGGCGATCGGAGATGACATAATCTCCAAGCGGCAGGGGGGATGCGACAGTGGTGTAAAAGGGTGCAAACGCAGGGTCACACCCGGCTTGAAGCAGGGATCAAAAACCCAGATGCGACCTGGCGTTTTTGGTATAAAAGGGGTACTATTAACTAGTCTATGAATCTGATGTAGATGATGTAGATCACTTTTCTTTGTGGTTACAACATACTTCCCTCCAATTGAAAACTACAGTCAGGAAAATTACAGTAGGATGCGCCAAGCGCCTTTGTAAGGGGCGTGTCACACAGTGCCCAAAGGGCGTGTCTAACTCCACATGGAGCAGTACGGATGGTGTAATGGTTAGCATTACTGCCTCACAGCACTGAGGTAATGGGTTCAATTCCCACCATGGCTCTAACTGTGTGGAGTTTGTATATTCTCCCCATACTTGCGTGGGTTTCCTCCTGGTACTCCAGTTTCCTCCCACAATCCAAAAATATACTGGTAGGTTAATTGGCTTCCAACAAAATTAACCCTGGAATGTGTGTGTGTGTGTGGTAGGGATTAGATTGTAAGCTCCACTGGGGCAGGGACTGATGTGAATGTTCAAGTATTCTCTGTAAAGCGCTGTGAAATATGTGTGCGCTATATAAGAAACTGTTAATAAATAAATAAACCTATGGGCGTGTCTATGCCTAAATGCTTATTGTGAGATATTTCTATAGAACATTAAGTCTATAGAATTTTTGAAAGGTTTTTTTTTTTTTGAAAGAATGATTTTTATTTCAAAGCATCATATAGATAGAACCATACATTGCCTGAATAAAAGTATGCAGACTTCCAGCAACAGTACAGAAAACTAAATGTAGAGGGTGATTCAGACCTGCTTGATTGGCTGCAAGTAACTTTTTCGGTACATCTTTCTAGTATGGCGTAGGACAGTGGTTCCCAAACTTTTTTTAAATCCCAACACCCAAGAGCAGTGGTTCTCAACCTCGGTCATCAGGACTCCCCAACAGTGTACATTTTCCAGGCCTCCATGCAGGATCACAGGTGAAATACTTTGCTCCACCTGTGATCTTTTAAAATGTGTCAGTGAATAATGAGTGCACCTGCCGGGTGACCTGGAAAACGCAGACTGTTGGGGGGTCCTGAGGACCGAGGTTGGGACCCACAGACCTAGAGAGAGTATCAGAATTTTTTTCACAGCAGCACTAGGCTAAAAGTTTCTTTATTGAAAAATGCCAAAAAAATATATATTTAGTTGATTGTTTATATCGTACTTAAAAGTAATTATGTGGTGAGGCAAGTGATTCACTTCTGTTATCACATATTTTACGATTGGCAGCCACCAGCACTGATTTTGCCTATTATTTTGACCATATTTATAATTACATGACCAGATTAATGTTTTATTCTCAAGACACTGTTATAAATACTCGCAGAGGTTTTCTCAATGCCACAAATCCTTTTCCAGGATGAGCTGAATTAAAACAGTAATAAAACCCACAATAAATATGACTGTTTGTTTTAGAGCAGTATTGGAGTTTAGGGGATTTACTAGTATCAGGGTAGAACCCCTGGGGTCAGTGTGATACTGACAGGTGTCACAACTGAAGATGTACTGTAACAAGAGACTGTTTAGAATTGGTAACGGTGAGCGGCGGTTATACAGTAGTGAAGAGTTTTCATAAAAGTGTAGAAAGAGGTGTTTATATAAAGAAGGGGCAACATGCATGGGTAGAAATATTTGTGAACTGAACGTAGCAGCTGCCGGGTGAGTTGGCGGGGTACCACAGGCGATTCCCCACCCTAGCAGATGGGGGCCTTAAGAGCTGCAGAGTTATTCAAGTTGGGTCAAAATCTTCTTGTTGCGAACCACGGTGAAGGCAGATACATCTGACCATATCACCCTCCTTCTGTCATCCGTAGGACACAGAAATTAGTGTTCCTGCCCTTTTTGTGTCTGGGACTTTGCGCCCTTCCGCTGCCCCCCTGGTGCGCTGACACCCCGTTGCAAACTTTCTCATCCGCCCCCCCTGCATGCACTGAAACGCTGATGAGCTCTCTGCTGAAAGCTGTGTGTCTGTTGTTACAGATGTAGCCCGCCACCGTCCCCCATGCTGTTACCACTGCTGAAGTCCTGAGAAGTGAGCGGCATGGCAGCTCTTTAAAGTGACAAATCCCCCCCCCCCCGCCACAACGCTAAGCTGCTCTCTGCTAGCAGTGGCTGTCAGCTCTTCCTGCCGGCTAAGCCTCTCTCTCTCGCCTCACCCTCTCTCTCTCTCTCTCTCGCCTCAGAAGGCACCTTTTGAACCATTAAGGTCGGCGGACCTTAAGTTTCTCACATGGAAGCTGGTATTCTTGTTGGCAGTGGCATCAGCGAAGAGGGTGTCAGAGTTAGGAGCATTGTCATGCAAGTCTCCTTTCTTGATATTTCATGAGGATAGGGCAGTTCTTCGGACGGTACCTCAGTTTTTACCAAAAGTAGTCTCTGCTTTCCATCTAAACCAGGAGATAGTTCTACCTGTGTTTCAACCCCCAGAGGGTTCTAGAAAAAGGGACAAATTGAGGAATTTGGATGTTGTGCGTGCATTACGCATTTATGTGGACAGAGTTAAGAGTGTCAGAAAGACTGACACCTTGTTAGTGTTGTATGACATACACAAGATTGGTTGGCCGGCATCTAAGCAGACCATTGCTAGGTGGTTGCGCACTGTGATAGCTTTTGCATACACTAAAGTTGGAAGGCCTGTTCCGGCAAGGATAAATGCGAATACCACCAGGTCAGTTGCCACCTCTTGGGCGGTTCGACATGGGGCAACAGCTGAGCAGGTTTGCAGGGCTGCCACTTGGTCATCTGTTCATACTTTTGCCAAATTCTATAGGTTCCATGAGTTCGCGTCGGAGGACGCATCATTCGGGCGAGCAGTGATGAGAGCTGCAGACCTGAGCGTACCCACACAAAGGACCGGCTCTGGAACGTCCCAGTGTTGAGCTGTGTCACCAGGACCATTGAAAGAGAAAAAGGGATTTTTGTAAGAACTTACCGTTCGAATCCCTTTCTCTGATATGGTCCTGGTGACACAGCGATCCCTCCCTTAGGCTCAGTAAGTATGCCAGTGTTCATGATGTTCATGTTTAATTGGTTAAAGTAACAGTTATTGTTAAAAAATGTGCATATAATATGTGCAGGCGTTTGTACTGAGTTAATGTATTCCAGTGGCTTTGAAAGATTGAACTGAAGAGTCCGGGATGCAGTAGGGGAGGAGCCTACCCTCTAAAAGATTTAGGATAGGTGCCTGGCTCCTTCGGACCCTCCTACATCCCAGTGTTGAGCTGTGTCACCAGGACCATATCAGAGAAAGGGATTCGAACGGTAAGTTCTTACAAAAATCCCTTTTTTGTGTATTTCAAAAATGTAAAGAAATAAAAAAAGTTTGGACATTTTCCGAGCAACAATCTGGTTGGAACAAATATTTTAACGACATTTTGGGTGCCACGAACGGTGAAACGGTGTCAAGGCATGCATTATATGTAATAGTAGAGTGCAAGACTAATAAAAAGACTAATAAAGAGATTACATCTCCATATGTGCCAAAGTGGTTTGTGCAAAAGGCTAGTGAACAGCTAACGAACCCAATACACCAATCATGTCCAAACTATGGCCCGCCAGCTGTTGTGAAACTGCAAGTCCCATCATGCCTTGCCACAGTTCTGCTATTAGGGAATACTAAAACTATGGCAAGGCATGCTGGGATGTGTAGTTTCAAAACAGCTAAAGGGCGCTTAGTGACAAACGAGCTTTAAAATCAAAGTCAATTGTTTGGTGACCCGACTCCCAGGCTGCACGTCACCTGGATTTCTCCTCGCACCCTTCGCGCACAGTAGGGCAATAAGCTGCATCTAGTTTATTTAGGGCGCAAAAATGCAGCCAACAAGACCAGGGCAAGGGCTGCGAACAATTCATTAGCTCCCACTACATTAGGCAAGAGCTACGGGTGCACAAAACAATTGAATCACCATTATATGTTGTTTAGCACCTTACATAAATTATATATATATTTTTTATTATTATTATTTTAATATGCAGTACAGTAAGACCAGCAACCCTTACCACCAGCATAGCTCTGCCCCAACACTCATGAAGCACCGCCTACATGTTTTGATTGGCCCACAATCCAATCAGTCAAAGAAAATGGATCACCATCAATAGGTAAAAACATTGATGGTCATCCATTGCACAATAGTGTGTATGCACTATTGTCATCAATTGCAAAGACGTCCATCCCTAAAGCTGTGCACACACAGTGCAAGTGAGCCTCTGTGCTAAGTTTGCAGTTAAGCACAGATGGCTCAGCATTGTGTGCTGAACAATCTGTCATCGCCAGTGTTCTCTGGTGTGAGAACACTGGCGATGACTAGATTTATAACTGGATGCAGTGTAAATCTAGTCAGGCAACAGCGACGCGCGGGACCGCGCAATCGTCATCACCAGAGGGTATACACGTGGAGTGATCCTTTTTTCATTTCTAAGCGATCTAGTCAGATCACTTAGAAATAAGCCTCATATTCCCCTGGGCGGGATGTATTAATGTAAATCGCCAGCCGCCGCGATGCTACCGCATATATACTAACATATGCGGCTAGCATCGGGTTGCGGTGACGGAGACCCCCGCGATACCTGTAATGTGGTGTGCGGGGGTCTCCGCCACATCCTGGCGGCTGTCAGTGTCCCCCTGCCTCTCCTCCTCCTCCCTACAGCCGGATGTCCTCCCGGCTGTGACACCTGCTGAGGGAGGAGTAGATCGATGGAGGATGGGTCGCAAGGACGGCGGGCGGCGATAGAAGCCCATAGGCATCTATAGGGTATCGCCACCCAGAGGTGGAGATACCCTGCCAGGCGGAGATGGGGCGGACGGATAATGGTACATAGGAAAATGCGGTAAAACCCCCGTTTTATCACATTTTCCCTTTAGTACATCCCGCCCCCTGTGTGTATGCCCCATTAGGATGGTAGATAATACAGTATACACTTTAGACTACAGTATAACTAATGTGACAATAATCCCTGTATAACCATCCAGCAAGCAATCCCGGCGGGTGACATGTACTTGGTGTCACCTGAACGCAGCAGTGATCCCAGCCTATATACAGTATGCCCAGTTATCCTACATCTGCACTAATGGCTATGTGCAGTTTGCTAGCCTGTACGGTTTGGCTCACCTGTATCTCACCACATTGGCATGCCGGGCACATATTTACCATTACACTCACATGTGTTTATTATCATAGAACATAGCAAAGCGCGCATAGCTACTGCAGCAGAGAGAGAACATATGGTATACACACAGAGGCTTCCCATAGATTATAATCTGGTCTATATACACCTGTGTCACACTTTGGGAAAGCAGATAGATAATATACAGTGTATAATAATGCAGACAGCACTGGGGCTGAGATATTACAACCTGAGCCATAGAGTAGCGCTGCTGAGGATACACTGGTATGCCCATACACATAGATATCCCCAGGAGCACCATGCAGCAGCCCTGTGGGAGTCACATACATGACCAACATACAGACTGAGCTCCAGTCCTCACCCACAGGTTGCTCAATGCTCAGGGGGTGTTCTGCACATGTGCACTTACCAGCCGCTTCTTCTACGCAGGGGCATGGCGTCCCAGTCAGTGACTGCCTCCATCAGAACAGCCGGCAGAGTGCTCATGTAGGGGGAGCAGCAGTGATGACGATGCATTATGTGCCAGGTGTAGTTCCAGCAGCTGCCAATAGGTGGCGATGGTGCGGCACAGCGTGAATGACGTCACTGCATTGTAGCTACGAGATACACGAACAGTCCGTGTATGAGTAGCTGGTACAGTGGCGTGTACCGTTAGTTCAGCGTCTGGGACAGCCACTCAGGCTGAGCCACCACGGGTTCGAATCCTCCTCCAGTGTCTGCTGTTTCAGGGGCGTGGGGTGTAGCGCCTTCGGATCCGGGAGCAGCCTGAGTTTTTGACTCATCCACTGATACCACAATATTTTCTGCTCAAACTACATAATATTAATAATTAGCCACCATATATAACAAGGAGGAATAACTTTAAGTGGGGGCAGGACGGAGTCTGTGTACAGACCAATTGTTCTAAATATACAGTTTATTCATTGGCACAAAACAGCAAAATAGGTTAAAATTAAAAAAGTGCATTAAGAAAAAAGTGAATAGAAATTGGAGCTGTGTCACCAGGACCATTGAAAGAGAAAAAGGGATTTTTGTAAGAACTTACCGTTCGAATCCCTTTCTCTGATATGGTCCTGGTGACACAGCGATCCCTCCCTTAGGCTCAGTAAGTATGCCAGTGTTCATGATGTTCATGTTTAATTGGTTAAAGTAACAGTTATTGTTAAAAAATGTGCATATAATATGTGCAGGCGTTTGTACTGAGTTAATGTATTCCAGTGGCTTTGAAAGATTGAACTGAAGAGTCCGGGATGCAGTAGGGGAGGAGCCTACCCTCTAAAAGATTTAGGATAGGTGCCTGGCTCCTTCGGACCCTCCTACATCCCAGTGTTGAGCTGTGTCACCAGGACCATATCAGAGAAAGGGATTCGAACGGTAAGTTCTTACAAAAATCCCTTTTTTGTGTATTTCAAAAATGTAAAGAAATAAAAAAAAGTTTGGACATTTTCCGAGCAACAATCTGGTTGGAACAAATATTTTAACGACATTTTGGGTGCCACGAACGGTGAAACGGTGTCAAGGCATGCATTATATGTAATAGTAGAGTGCAAGACTAATAAAAAGACTAATAAAGAGATTACATCTCCATATGTGCCAAAGTGGTTTGTGCAAAAGGCTAGTGAACAGCTAACGAACCCAATACACCAATCATGTCCAAACTATGGCCCGCCAGCTGTTGTGAAACTGCAAGTCCCATCATGCCTTGCCACAGTTCTGCTATTAGGGAATACTAAAACTATGGCAAGGCATGCTGGGATGTGTAGTTTCAAAACAGCTAAAGGGCGCTTAGTGACAAACGAGCTTTAAAATCAAAGTCAATTGTTTGGTGACCCGACTCCCAGGCTGCACGTCACCTGGATTTCTCCTCGCACCCTTCGCGCACAGTAGGGCAATAAGCTGCATCTAGTTTATTTAGGGCGCAAAAATGCAGCCAACAAGACCAGGGCAAGGGCTGCGAACAATTCATTAGCTCCCACTACATTAGGCAAGAGCTACGGGTGCACAAAACAATTGAATCACCATTATATGTTGTTTAGCACCTTACATAAATTATATATATATTTTTTATTATTATTATTTTAATATGCAGTACAGTAAGACCAGCAACCCTTACCACCAGCATAGCTCTGCCCCAACACTCATGAAGCACCGCCTACATGTTTTGATTGGCCCACAATCCAATCAGTCAAAGAAAATGGATCACCATCAATAGGTAAAAACATTGATGGTCATCCATTGCACAATAGTGTGTATGCACTATTGTCATCAATTGCAAAGACGTCCATCCCTAAAGCTGTGCACACACAGTGCAAGTGAGCCTCTGTGCTAAGTTTGCAGTTAAGCACAGATGGCTCAGCATTGTGTGCTGAACAATCTGTCATCGCCAGTGTTCTCTGGTGTGAGAACACTGGCGATGACTAGATTTATAACTGGATGCAGTGTAAATCTAGTCAGGCAACAGCGACGCGCGGGACCGCGCAATCGTCATCACCAGAGGGTATACACGTGGAGTGATCCTTTTTTCATTTCTAAGCGATCTAGTCAGATCACTTAGAAATAAGCCTCATATTCCCCTGGGCGGGATGTATTAATGTAAATCGCCAGCCGCCGCGATGCTACCGCATATATACTAACATATGCGGCTAGCATCGGGTTGCGGTGACGGAGACCCCCGCGATACCTGTAATGTGGTGTGCGGGGGTCTCCGCCACATCCTGGCGGCTGTCAGTGTCCCCCTGCCTCTCCTCCTCCTCCCTACAGCCGGATGTCCTCCCGGCTGTGACACCTGCTGAGGGAGGAGTAGATCGATGGAGGATGGGTCGCAAGGACGGCGGGCGGCGATAGAAGCCCATAGGCATCTATAGGGTATCGCCACCCAGAGGTGGAGATACCCTGCCAGGCGGAGATGGGGCGGACGGATAATGGTACATAGGAAAATGCGGTAAAACCCCCGTTTTATCACATTTTCCCTTTAGTACATCCCGCCCCCTGTGTGTATGCCCCATTAGGATGGTAGATAATACAGTATACACTTTAGACTACAGTATAACTAATGTGACAATAATCCCTGTATAACCATCCAGCAAGCAATCCCGGCGGGTGACATGTACTTGGTGTCACCTGAACGCAGCAGTGATCCCAGCCTATATACAGTATGCCCAGTTATCCTACATCTGCACTAATGGCTATGTGCAGTTTGCTAGCCTGTACGGTTTGGCTCACCTGTATCTCACCACATTGGCATGCCGGGCACATATTTACTATTACACTCACATGTGTTTATTATCATAGAACATAGCAAAGCGCGCATAGCTACTGCAGCAGAGAGAGAACATATGGTATACACACAGAGGCTTCCCATAGATTATAATCTGGTCTATATACACCTGTGTCACACTTTGGGAAAGCAGATAGATAATATACAGTGTATAATAATGCAGACAGCACTGGGGCTGAGATATTACAACCTGAGCCATAGAGTAGCGCTGCTGAGGATACACTGGTATGCCCATACACATAGATATCCCCAGGAGCACCATGCAGCAGCCCTGTGGGAGTCACATACATGACCAACATACAGACTGAGCTCCAGTCCTCACCCACAGGTTGCTCAATGCTCAGGGGGTGTTCTGCACATGTGCACTTACCAGCCGCTTCTTCTACGCAGGGGCATGGCGTCCCAGTCAGTGACTGCCTCCATCAGAACAGCCGGCAGAGTGCTCATGTAGGGGGAGCAGCAGTGATGACGATGCATTATGTGCCAGGTGTAGTTCCAGCAGCTGCCAATAGGTGGCGATGGTGCGGCACAGCGTGAATGACGTCACTGCATTGTAGCTACGAGATACACGAACAGTCCGTGTATGAGTAGCTGGTACAGTGGCGTGTACCGTTAGTTCAGCGTCTGGGACAGCCACTCAGGCTGAGCCACCACGGGTTCGAATCCTCCTCCAGTGTCTGCTGTTTCAGGGGCGTGGGGTGTAGCGCCTTCGGATCCGGGAGCAGCCTGAGTTTTTGACTCATCCACTGATACCACAATATTTTCTGCTCAAACTACATAATATTAATAATTAGCCACCATATATAACCAGGAGGAATAACTTTAAGTGGGGGCAGGACGGAGTCTGTGTACAGACCAATTGTTCTAAATATACAGTTTATTCATTGGCACAAAACAGCAAAATAGGTTAAAATTAAAAAAGTGCATTAAGAAAAAAGTGAATAGAAATTGGAGCTGTGTGTCCGTGTCGCTGTACACTTATACAGTGCCCGTGTCAGCAGATTTCCACATACACAATTTTCTTTAATAACTCATGTCGACCTATTCCTGTGTTGACCTTTTTCATGCAGCCTTTTGGATTGTGTCGACCGTTTTCAGCATCAATTTAAACCAGGTCGATGTTTTTCATATGTAGACCTTTTCACTGCCGACCAAAAGATCTAATTACTGTCGACTTAATGACCCTCACCCCTGGTCACAGCGTCTATAAACTGTTATGTAGGACAGGAGACAAGTTCCGAAAACTAAAATATCATAAATTCCCAAACGTTGGGCAAAAGAAGCAGCCTCTGTGTTTTCCTTCACATGTAGTCATACAGGTAGAGTCGGACAACAGGAATAATAGGCGCTACATGATAATGTATTTATAGCATTCCTCCCAACTGTCCTGATTACAGTGGTATGGTCCCGCTATTTGGAGCCTGCCCTGATGTCCCTTGAGGGGAGGTGATCATGGCTGCTCTGCTTTGTGGAGCAGCCGGTGATTGCTGGATAGGTGCCGTGCGCAGCAAGGAGAGACGGGGGCTGGGTACGCTGGCAAAGAGGATGGAAAACCCGGGGCCTCGATGCCCGGTCCCGCCCCCGTTGCACATAGCCCCGCCCCTTTCCAGGGCCAGCTGCATGCAGGTCCCACTGATCTATTGGTAAAAGTTGGAAGGCATGTTCGATGTTCTGTGTATACAATACATTCCTTTTTCTTTTTTAATAGTAGGATCGGCAGCAATTAGCTGTATGCTCTGGCCTTCGTCTGCGGATCTTCGCCTCCAGTGAAGTGTATGGCCTTTGTCAAACATACATAAAAAAAAATAAAAAAATGATACCCGATCTATTGTCTGCGGGCAGACGTGATTCTAGTCTGGCTCTAAACACAGATATTTCTCCATTCCCTGGAGAGAAATTGGCTTCACACCCCTTGCTGAAACAGGTAAGGATCATATGGTCGACCTAAAGATTGTCGACAGTCATTAGGTCAACATACTGCAAGGTCGACATGGGTCAAGGTCAACAGGTCATTTGGTCCAAAAAAGCATTAGGTCAAAATGGTCTAGCTCAACATGGGGTTTTGTACTTTTTTTTTTACCCGAATGCCGACACAGTCAACATGGACACAGGATTAAGTGCACCGCATCCCCTCGCATGTCTGGCTGCGCTTGGCACTCTATGTTATTCTCCCACCACACCCTAGTGCAGGCGTTCCCAACCACGGTCCTCAAGGCACACCAACAGTACAGGTTTTAATGATATCCAGGCTTGAGCACAGGTGACTTAATTAGTACCTGTGATTTGGATTAATCCATCTGTGCTGAAGCCTGGATATCACTAAAACCTGCACTGTTGGTGTGCCTTGAGGACCGTGGTTGGGAACGCCTGCCCTAGTGGATGGTAGGGCATGAAATTCCGCCTGTCGGCACATGTCGGCTCAAAAAAAAACCCAAAAATCCAGTGAAAAACCCAGTCGACCTAGACCATGTTGATCTAATGACCTGTCGACCTAGACCCATGTCGACTTTGCAGTATGTCGACCTGATGACTGTCGACCATCTGATATCGCTGATACAGGTTAATAGATAGAGGCTATCAATCCGAACGGCCTGTAATTGGTATAGCTATCTCACCCCTGCATTACTATATTAAGTATCAATTGGTAATGGGGGAGGCGCACCCAGGAATATGTATTAGACTTGGAAGCAAAGAAAGATAAAGTATTCCTACAAGGGGCAATCTAGGTTAGCATATATTAATGTTCTGATTAATGTTATAGGTACATTAATAAAGTGACCCAAGAAACAGAGAATTGGCTAAAACATGATGTTTATTGAATCATTTATTAAGGACAGCGAAATATTAAAAACATAAGTGAAAAGTGATAAATGTGAAATAAAGTGCATTAGAAAAAAAATTAAAATAAGTCTGTTACGTGTGTGTTATCGGTCATAGCATGTGTGTCTGTAATACTGTTATTAATCTCCACGCAAATATCAATTATTGCTCTAATTAGGCAGTCTTGTAAATTCATCAACAAAGGGACATGTGCACGTTTCAAGATGACGGGTGCAGCAAAATTGTTAGGAATAAAGGTGCGTACACACGGGGCAATATGATCGCTGGCAATATATTGCTAGCAATCATATCAGCAATCATATTGCCCAGTGTCCCGTTTTGTGAAAACGGGAGCGCGCACCCGGCGATTTATCGCTGGTGCACACTCCAATCACTGGCAATATGGTCGCTCAGCAACCATATTCCCAGCTATTTCAGCCCCTATCGCCCCCGTGTGTACACAGCATAATCCCTCCCCGGATGACGTCAGCGAACCGGGACCAGGGCGGTCTTTTCGTATGGGCTTAATGGGCACTTGCTCTGGGGCCCCAGGTGTATAAGGGCCATACTCTGATAGCTGAGGATCCCCTTTTTCCAGGGATACCAGAATTTTTAAAATCGGCCCTGGGGAAATGGAGATATCCAACTTCAAAGCAGCAGTCCACATCTGACCTGTTAATTGCACTTCCCAGTCAGAATTCTCAGGTTCTCTCTGACTTAAGGTGCCCATACACGTCTCGATGCGGGCGTGCATTTTGAGCTTAAATAGCACGCATCGCATTCATCCTTGTACATGCGTTGTGCATACAATGCGATGAAAAGCAAGTACAAAAAGTATGTGCAGCACATACTTTTCTCTTTCAATGGTCCTGGTGACACAGCTTCACATTGGGATGTAGGAGGGTACGCAGGAGCCAGGCACCTATCCTAAAGCTTTTGGAGGGTAGGCTCCTCTCCTACTGCATCCCAGACTCCTCAGTTCGTGTTAGGTGCCCACTGGAGTGGGTGCTATTCTAAAGGGCTGCCGGAGCAGCCGAAGGAGTAGAGTTAGTTAGGGTTTTTATTATTTTATTAACTTTTACACTAGCTAGGTAGGCACAGTGTGAGGATTCTCATTAGTGAATCCTCACACTGCTAGCACAGCAGGAGCTGACAGAAGCGCGTCCTGTCAGCTCACTGTGCACAGGGGAGACGCTGCCTGGCCTCCCTGTGCAGCGCTTACAGCTTCTTTTAAGAAGCTACGAAAACTCCACAGAATGATACTGAGCGCTGATTACCTATTCTACCGACTGTCCAGGATACACAACCAGTGTCCAACATACAAATTCTCAGTTGAAGTAAAAAAAATTGTGACATCTAGTGGTGCGAATAGGAACTGCAGGCAATCATCCCGATCATCCCTTTTTGTGATCATCCTTTTAGTACATCCGCAAATGGTGCCCTGCATACACAAATACATCCACTATAACCACAAACCCTAGCATACTACACATCCTATAACTAGCGAGTCTACCACATACCGACATCCTAAAAAAGAAACCTCCTCTATTACCCATAACGCCCAGCATAAACACACAACAGCGCACATATACCTGTACCACAGCCGCACAGCATCTGCCATGAGCCTGACGTCTGCCTTGTGTCCCGTGTCCTCGGCTCCTGCAGCAGGAGGTGCTGGGTCGTCCTCTGCTCCGCCTGTTGTGCTGTTCTGGGTCGGCCTCTGCTTCCACCCCCGGCTCCTATCAGGCTGGGGATCCTCCTCTATCCTCTCCTCCGCTGGGCTGTCACCTGTCCTCTGAGCAGCTCCTGTCCTTGATGTTACATCGTGTTCTTAACTTACTTTCGGGCAGGCATCTCTACGGGCAGCTCCGCACCACTGAGGGGGCTTCTACAGGTCTCCAGCTAGGGGTCCTTTGCATGTCCTCCAGTCCTGGTTCCTCGAGAGCGGGTGTCCTCCACGGTGCCTGCGCACCTTGGTCTCCACTTGCTGCGTCCTCTATCTTCTTCGGAGCAACTTCAGGAGAATCCTCCGGCTGGGTGTGCTCCCAGGTAATTTACCCCCTCAGCACCTTCTTCCTTGAGGTTCTAGTCTTCACCCTCTCGGCTCCTCCACAGGCAGGCACTATGTAGGACACCTCGGCAGCACACATCATTCTGTTCTCTCCGGGTTTGGGGCTCCTCCTGTGGTTGGCAGCTAGTGGGGGCAGCGCGGTTCCCTTCCCTCTGGCAGGTGGCAGCAGTAGGGGACTTGGAGGAGCCTGGATCTCCTGGCGCCATTCCTGGTCTCACAGCCGCGCAGCCTCCGCTCCTTACAGGTCAGCAGCTCACAGCACTGCACAGGCCCTTGTCCTCTCCAGGGATCACCCTTCCCGGTGCCGGCTCTCTCTGTTATGGGTTATGCATCGCTGCAGGACCGCCTCTGATCCCCCTGCCCTACCTCTCTATAGTCCCTCTCACTGGCTCACCCGCCATATCCTGTACTGGATGTATCATATATTTTTATATTTCTTTATACTCAAAGGCTATATATCCCCCTTCCCACACAGATTTAAGTTGCGACTATTTGACACAGTGGCTGCCTTGATAAAGGTACCAGCGGGGACCGAAACGTCAGAAGATCTCTCTTGCAGAAAATAAACTTTGGATTACCTCCTGGTTGTACCTCCATTGAACTACAGACTGGTGAGTGCTGTTTTTTCCCCCAGTGGGGGTTCTTTCTGGTATCTATCTATCTATCTAAGGAATTATCCAAGCAGGCAGCGGCACTCCGTGGGCTTAACAATGTGTTTATTGGAGGTGACCGACGTTTCGGGGACTGGATACCCCTTTGTCAAGGTGTACAACGCGTGCGGGTGACACAGCAAACATTTAAATACATACAGCATGTGCATACTCACCATTCCCGTACGTGGAGCGTCCCGGTTGCGTCCAGTGCGGCTTCCGGTGCGGGCGGATGTCAGTGGGCGGAGCCTCACTGCATCATCACGCTCCCCTCTGTTGTAGATGGGTTGCTATGGTGACCCCACCGTATCGCCCACTTCTGTATGACAACCTCCGCTCCAGGATCCGGGTTTGGCTTCTGCCTATAACAACACATAAATGGCACATAAATAACCTACATTAAAACAGTAAAACAATGTTAAAAAATGGTGCAAGTTTGAAGTGTAAATTTCAGATGCCACGGGACTACTGCCCGAGCAATGTTTAAGAAGTGATGTGAAGAAGATGTCACCGCATCTAGCGTGACAATTGTATGGTGTTAACACAGGGATCCGGACGGGTGTGTTACATATGGATCTCTGTATACAATAATAACATGGTCAAACTGATCGCTAATGATCATGTTTGTAAATCGGAGATGTCAGGCTCTAACACATGGGGGAGATGTGCTGTGGGATCTCTATGAATGTGAGAATTACAGGGGTGTGTTGTACCATAAATATCGGCTCCACAAGTGATATATATGCTTCATGTTGTCTTTGAGAACAGAACAGCAGTATAGCGTGTATATATATACTATGTATACATCGGGGGAAATGTACCAAAATGGATTCGTAAAAAATAGGTGTATTCGTAGGCAGAAATACGCCTATTTTTTACACATTTGTATTTTTGGGATTTACACACACTTCTTTGTATGTCAAACAGACAGATCGCAATACTATACTTAGACACAACAGCTCGCACCCACGCAACACGGTGGAGAGTCTCCCATACTCAGTTTTTGAGAGTATGCAGGATCACTGATACCGACTCTGAAACCCATCACCAACTGGACATCATGCAGCAGAAGTTCGAGGACAGAGGCTACCCCAGACAGGGCCTACTTAAAGCCAAGGCCAGGGCTCTGGCGTGTGAGCGCACCACTCTATCACAGGTGCAACACCTAAAGTCATAAAGCCATGTATTCCATGGGTTAATGACTTTAGCTCTGCCAGCCGAGAAACCACCAGCAGAGTAAAAAACTGGTGGGAAATTGTGCGTTCGGATCCCGAGCTACCGGTGTTCAAAGACACCAAGCTGATGCCGAGCTACAAGCGCGGCCCAAACTTGAAGGACCTATTGGTCAAGACCGAGATTACAAATTTTGACACCCCTTCTAGACAAATCAGACCCACCAGAATGGGCTGTTACCGGTGCCTAGGCTGCACAACATGCAGCTTCATGACAGCTTGCACCGAAGTTGCACATCTCTATACGGGTAAAATTTTTTTAAATCAGATGGCCCCTCACGTGCACGACTAAATTTGTTATCTACATCATTTATTGTCCATGTGGAATACATTACATAGGCAAGACCGATTGTGCCATACGGGCAGCCCTTCATTCTGGCTCAGGGGAGCAACCAGTGACCAGGCATTTCGCCAAGGCCAAACATAACATGGCAATGATCAAATATAAGATCATAGACCACGTGCCGGCACACATACGGGGTGGCAACCGTTCCAAACAGCTTCTGCAGCTTGAGTCCAAGTGGATTTACAAAATGGACACACTACACCCTAAAGGCCTTAATGACACACTTGGCCTACATAATTTTTTGTAACCATTTTGGTCCACTAACACACAATCATGTCTTCCTTCTTCCTTTTCTCTCCCCCTTGTTAAAGGTACTTGTCATCCCACTGTGTGACACCAGTCCCCCAGCCTTATCGGTGTCCAGGTGACACACCAGGATAACATATAATATACAAGATGCTGGCATTCTGTTGTTGCAATTTCTGGCTTCTGGTGCTATGCGCATACAGTGATGCTGGCTGCATCACCCCACACAGGGCTGTTTTTGCTTATTATAGATACCCAGCAGGGACTCAGTATTTCTCCCTGCATTTAAACCACTCACGCCATAGGGTTTGCACCTCACCCAGCATATGCACTTTGACTTTTGCCCAGTACGGCTCCAATTCGGGGCCGCACGCAGTTATCTTTTTATACGTATACCCTTTTTAAATGTTCGTTTTTTATTATATATGTATTCTCATTTTTAGCCACTAGATGTCACTATGTAGTCATAATATGGTCATGTCCACTTGTTTTTTTGCATTTTTTATTCACTTGCATCCTCTGAAGTTTTGTGTATGTATGGATGCCTTTGTTGCTTTATGACTTCTGTAGCACGATACTTGTATTCATGCTACTGTGAGCTGCAATCTCTTTCCCAGCCCACCCACGTCACCGCGGGATGACGACCGTGATGACGCTCGGTCAGCTGGACGCCGCCGAACGTGGTGACGTCACTGCTGTGCGCAGGACTCCGGAAACCGGCCCGTGGATGCTCGTGGGGGACGGCTACAGGGAGGGGGTAAGTTAGCGCCTATTTGTCTTATAAATACCCATGCACTTGCACTTTATTCTGTACTTCACCCTGTCTGCATTTTGTCCTGACGACGGGGGTCCGGCCCCCGAAACGTTGACGCCTGTAAGACCACTTATGGAATAAACACGGCCTTTTGATTTCACCAGCATTTGTGAGTCCTCGAGTGCCCATTCATTTCGTCATTGTATTCTGTGGGCAGTTCATTGTGGCTGCCCTCTGCAAGCCCTCTGCAAGCTGGCACCGGGGCAAGCTACACATCTCAGCTCACTTCAGTCCAGAGTGACGGCCCTTCCGGATTTCTATATATATATAACAACAATATAGAACAAAGAGTGGGGTACCCTTTCAATGCGCTAGATAAAGTAGATTGGGCAGCATTCTGTCAGTCCCCCCTGTTAGCGGGGGAAGTGGGGAATAGAAGAAAAAAGATAGAAGACAGAGCGCGCCACTATTTTATGGAGATCCACCACCAGAAGGATCAAGAAAATATATCGACAGGTCACTGTACAACAGTATTTAATACAATTAATTTAAAAACAAAGTAAAAACATTTTTGCTTGTATGCAGTCAGTTGGTCGAATCGATATAATCAGGAAAAAACTACCAAGGCGTTTCGTCAAAAAAAATGACTTCCTCAGGGGTAACTTTCTAGGTGGTGGAGAAAGGCCATATTACTAATTTAGTATATACACAATTAAGTAGTTACTTTTTCAATACTGAGAATGTACATACCCTTAGGTAAATGGATAGTGAATGTAAGTTTTCACTCCGGATAGCGGTCTTACTGACAAACTGTACAAAAGTGTGCAAATGGATCCCTTGGAGATCTTAATGCTGGTATCCAGCTGCAACTATAGCATAATAATAGAGTATACAAAGAAAATAAAATACTGTACTCTATAGCGCCTTCGGATCCGGGAGCAGCCTGAGTTTTTGACTCATCCACTGATACCACAATATTTTCTGCTCAAACTACATAATATTAATAATTAGCCACCATATATAACCAGGAGGAATAACTTTAAGTGGGGGCAGGACGGAGTCTGTGTACAGACCAATTGTTCTAAATATACAGTTTATTCATTGGCACAAAACAGCAAAATAGGTTAAAATTAAAAAAGTGCATTAAGAAAAAAGTGAATAGAAATTGGAGCTGTGTGTCCGTGTCGCTGTACACTTATACAGTGCCCGTGTCAGCAGATTTCCACATACACAATTTTCTTTAATAACTCATGTCGACCTATTCCTGTGTTGACCTTTTTCATGCAGCCTTTTGGATTGTGTCGACCGTTTTCAGCGTCAATTTAAACCAGGTCGATCTTTTTCATATGTAGACCTTTTCACTGCCGACCAAAAGATCTAATTACTGTCGACTTAATGACCCTCACCCCTGGTCACAGCGTCTATAAACTGTTATGTAGGACAGGAGACAAGTTCCGAAAACTAAAATATCATAAATTCCCAAACGTTGGGCAAAAGAAGCAGCCTCTGTGTTTTCCTTCACATGTAGTCATACAGATAGAGTCGGACAACAGGAATAATAGGCGCTACATGATAATGTATTTATAGCATTCCTCCCAACTGTCCTGATTACAGTGGTATGGTCCCGCTATTTGGAGCCTGCCCTGATGTCCCTTGAGGGGAGGTGATCATGGCTGCTCTGCTTTGTGGAGCAGCCGGTGATTGCTGGATAGGTGCCGTGCGCAGCAAGGAGAGACGGGGCTGGGTACGCTGGCAAAGAGGATGGAAAACCCGGGGCCTCGATGCCCGGTCCCGCCCCCGTTGCACATAGCCCCGCCCCTTTCCAGGGCCAGCTGCATGCAGGTCCCACTGATCTATTGGTAAAAGTTGGAAGGCATGTTCGATGTTCTGTGTATACAATACATTCCTTTTTCTTTTTTAATAGTAGGATCGGCAGCAATTAGCTGTATGCTCTGGCCTTCGTCTGCGGATCTTCGCCTCCAGTGAAGTGTATGGCCTTTGTCAAACATACATAAAAAAAAAATAAAAAAATGATACCCGATCTATTGTCTGCGGGCAGACGTTATTCTAGTCTGGCTCTAAACACAGATATTTCTCCATTCCCTGGAGAGAAAGAGAGAAATTGGCCTCACACCCCTTGCTGAAACAGGTAAGGATCATATGGTCGACCTAAAGATTGTCGACAGTCATTAGGTCAACATACTGCAAGGTCGACATGGGTCAAGGTCAACAGGTCATTTGGTCCAAAAAAGCATTAGGTCAAAATGGTCTAGCTCAACATGGGGTTTTGTACCTTTTTTTTTACCCGAATGCCGACACAGTCAACATGGACACAGGATTCAGTGCACCGCATCGCCTCGCATGTCTGGCTGTGCTTGGCACTCTATGTTATTCTCCCACCACACCCTAGTGCAGGCGTTCCCAACCACGGTCCTCAAGGCACACCAACAGTACAGGTTTTAATGATATCCAGGCTTGAGCACAGGTGACTTAATTAGTACCTGTGATTTGGATTAATCCATCTGTGCTGAAGCCTGGATATCACTAAAACCTGCACTGTTGGTGTGCCTTGAGGACCGTGGTTGGGAACGCCTGCCCTAGTGGATGGTAGGGCATGAAATTCCGCCTGTCGGCACATGTCGGCTCAAAAACCCCCCCAAAAATCCAGTGAAAAACCCAGTCGACCTAGACCATGTTGACCTAATGACCTGTCGACCTAGACCCATGTCGACTTTGCAGTATGTCGACCTGATGACTGTCGACCATCTGATATCGCTGATACAGGTTAATAAATAGAGGCTATCAATCCGAACGGCCTGTAATTGGTATAGCTATCTCACCCCTGCATTACTATATTAAGTATAAATTGGTAATGGGGGAGGCGCACCCAGGAATATGTATTAGACTTGGAAGCAAAGAAAGATAAAGTATTCCTACAAGGGGCAATCTAGGTTAGCATATATTAATGTTCTGATTAATGTTATAGGTACATTAATAAAGTGACCCAAGAAACAGAGAATTGGCTAAAACATGATGTTTATTGAATCATTTATTAAGGACAGCGAAATATTAAAAACATAAGTGAAAAGTGATAAATGTGAAATAAAGTGCATTAGAAAAAAAATTAAAATAAGTCTGTTACGTGTGTGTTATCGGTCATAGCATGTGTGTCTGTAATACTGTTATTAATCTCCACGCAAATATCAATTATTGCTCTAATTAGGCAGTCTTGTAAATTCATCAACAAAGGGACATGTGCACGTTTCAAGATGACGGGTGCAGCAAAATTGTTAGGAATAAAGGTGCGTACACACGGGGCAATATGATCGCTGGCAATATATTGCTAGCAATCATATCAGCAATCATATTGCCCAGTGTCCCGTTTTGTGAAAACGGGAGCGCGCACCCGGCGATTTATCGCTGGTGCACACTCCAATCACTGGCAATATGGTCGCTCAGCAACCATATTCCCAGCTATTTCAGCCCCTATCGCCCCCGTGTGTACACAGCATAATCGCCCCCGGATGACGTCAGCGAACCGGGACCAGGGCGGTCTTTTCGTATGGGCTTAATGGGCACTTGCTCTGGGGCCCCAGGTGTATAAGGGCCATACTCTGATAGCTGAGGATCCCCCAGGGGTGCCGACTCTCCCGGAATGTCCGTGAGACTCCCGGAATCCTGGGACGTCTCACGGACTCCCGGAAGAGGGTCCCTTTCCCCCGCAACTGCCCCCTCGCTTGCGCTGTATTAACTGCGCATGCGCTATATGCCGCCGGCGCCGACGCGATAACGCTGCATCGGCAACTGAGGAGAGAGAGGAAGAAGTTGAACAGCGCAGGTGTACGCCGGGTCGGCGGGGTAAGTGTATTCACTGTCCCCGCGACTACTGCCTTCCTTGCTCGGCCTCTCTCCCCTGACTACTGACTCTCCTCTCAGGCAGAGGCGGCTGGGCAGGGGGGCAGTGTACCGCATGTCACTATCCTGGGGCTGGCTTATCTTATTGTGCATATTGCGCCCAGGAGACAGAGGATCCTGTGATTGCTGCGCTTTTTGGACCCCCGCAGCTATAACGGTACAAGGGGAGAGCCAGAGTGCGGTGCAAGGAAAAGGGGTGAATAGCCTTGCTTTTACAAGTAACTTAGAATAGATATAGATAGTTATTTTTAAATCCTGGCTGCACTGGGGGGGTGTGTGTGTGTGTGTGGGGGGTTCTTCTTTGTGCTCCCACCTGCGCTGAAATTTGCTAGCCAGCCCATGCCTCTGCCTGATCTCCTAGCACTAGACTGTCCCCACTACTCATTCCTTACCCTCCCCTCTGACTGGTCTCCCAGCACTGTCCCCACTACACTATTTATTCCTTGCCCTCTGCCTGTTCTCCCAGCACTGCCCCCACTACCAATTTGATGCATGCTTATCAAAATACTGTAGGGACCCCAGGCGATGCAAGGCCCGCCCCCTAGCGATGCAAGGCCCACCCCCTAGTGATGCAAGGACCGCCCCTTGGATTTTCTATTTCTCCCTGAAATGATTTTTAAAAAGTAGGCAACCCTGGGATCCCCTTTTTCCAGGGATACCAGAATTTTTAAAATCGGCCCTGGGGAAATGGAGATATCCAACTTCAAAGCAGCAGTCCACATCTGACCTGTTAATTGCACTTCCCAGTCAGAATTCTCAGGTTCTCTCTGACTTAAGGTGCCCATACACGTCTCGATGCGGGCGTGCATTTTGAGCTTAAATAGCACGCATCGCATTCATCCTTGTACATGCGTTGTGCATACAATGCGATGAAAAGCAAGTACAAAAAGTATGTGCAGCACATACTTTTCTCTTTCAATGGTCCTGGTGACACAGCTTCACATTGGGATGTAGGAGGGTCCGCAGGAGCCAGGCACCTATCCTAAAGCTTTTGGAGGGTAGGCTCCTCCCCTACTGCATCCCAGACTCCTCAGTTCGTGTTAGGTGCCCACTGGAGTGGGTGCTATTCTAAAGGGCTGCCGGAGCAGCCGAAGGAGTAGAGTTAGTTAGGGTTTTTATTATTTTATTAACTTTTACACTAGCTAGGTAGGCACAGTGTGAGGATTCTCATTAGTGAATCCTCACACTGCTAGCACAGCAGGAGCTGACAGAAGCGCGTCCTGTCAGCTCACTGTGCACAGGGGAGACGCTGCCTGGCCTCCCTGTGCAGCGCTTACAGCTTCTTTTAAGAAGCTACGAAAACTCCACAGAATGATACTGAGCGCTGATTACCTATTCTACCGACTGTCCAGGATACACAACCAGTGTCCAACATACAAATTCTCAGTTGAAGTAAAAAAAATTGTGACATCTAGTGGTGCGAATAGGAACTGCAGGCAATCATCCCGATCATCCCTTTTTGTGATCATCCTTTTAGTACATCCGCAAATGGTGCCCTGCATACACAAATACATCCACTATAACCACAAACCCTAGCATACTACACATCTTATACATAGCGAGTCTACCACATACCGCCATCCTAAAAAAGAAACCTCCTCTATTACCCATAACGCCCAGCATAAACACACAACAGCGCACATATACCTGTACCACAGCCGCACAGCATCTGCCATGAGCCTGACGTCTGCCTTGTGTCCCGTGTCCTCGGCTCCTGCAGCAGGAGGTGCTGGGTCGTCCTCTGCTCCGCCTGTTGTGCTGTTCTGGGTCGGCCTCTGCTTCCACCCCCGGCTCCTATCAGGCTGGGGATCCTCCTCTATCCTCTCCTCCGCTGGGCTGTCACCTGTCCTCTGAGCAGCTCCTGTCCTTGATGTTACATCGTGTTCTTAACTTACTTTCGGGCAGGCATCTCTAGGGGCAGCTCCGCACCACTGAGGGGGCTTCTACAGGTCTCCAGCTAGGGGTCCTTTGCATGTCCTCCAGTCCTGGTTCCTCGAGAGCGGGTGTCCTCCACGGTGCCTGCGCACCTTGGTCTCCACTTGCTGCGTCCTCTATCTTCTTCGGAGCAACTTCAGGAGAATCCTCCGGCTGGGTGTGCTCCCAGGTAATTTACCCCCTCAGCACCTTCTTCCTTGAGGTTCTAGTCTTCACCCTCTCGGCTCCTCCACAGGCAGGCACTATGTAGGACACCTCGGCAGCACACATCATTCTGTTCTCTCCGGGTTTGGGGCTCCTCCTGTGGTTGGCAGCTAGTGGGGGCAGCGCGGTTCCCTTCCCTCTGGCAGGTGGCAGCAGTAGGGGACTTGGAGGAGCCTGGCTCTCCTGGCGCCATTCCTGGTCTCACAGCTGCGCAGCCTCCGCTCCTTACAGGTCAGCAGCTCACAGCACTGCACAGGCCCTTGTCCTCTCCAGGGATCACCCTTCCCGGTGCCGGCTCTCTCTGTTGTGGGTTATGCATCGCTGCAGGACCGCCTCTGATCCCCCTGCCCTACCTCTCTATAGTCCCTGTCACTGGCTCACCCGCCATATCCTGTACTGGCTGTATCATATATTTTTATATTTCTTTATACTCAAAGGCTATATATCCCCCTTCCCACACAGATTTAAGTTGCGACTATTTGACACAGTGGCTGCCTTGATAAAGGTACCAGCAGGGACCGAAACGTCAGAAGATCTCTCTTGCAGAAAATAAACTTTGGATTACCTCCTGGTTGTACCTCCATTGAACTACAGACTGGTGAGTGCTGTTTATTCCCCCAGTGGGGGTTCTTTCTGGTATCTATCTATCTATCTATCTATCTAAGGAATTATCCAAGCAGGCAGCGGCACTCCGTGGGCTTAACAATGTGTTTATTGGAGGTGACCGACGTTTCGGGGACTGGATACCCCTTTGTCAAGGTGTACAACGCGTGCGGGTGACACAGCAAACATTTAAATACATACAGCATGTGCATACTCACCATTCCCGTACGTGGAGCGTCCCGGTTGCGTCCAGTGCGGCTTCCGGTGCGGGCGGATGTCAGTGGGCGGAGCCTCACTGCATCATCACGCTCCCCTCTGTTGTAGATGGGTTGCTATGGTGACCCCACCGTATCGCCCACTTCTGTATGACAACCTCCGCTCCAGGATCCGGGTTTGGCTTCTGCCTATAACAACACATAAATGGCACATAAATAACCTACATTAAAACAGTAAAACAATGTTAAAAAATGGTGCAAGTTTGAAGTGTAAATTTCAGATGCCACGGGACTACTGCCCGAGCAATGTTTAAGAAGTGATGTGAAGAAGATGTCACCGCATCTAGCGTGACAATTGTATGGTGTTAACACAGGGATCCGGACGGGTGTGTTACATATGGATCTCTGTATACAATAATAACATGGTCAAACTGATCGCTAATGATCATGTTTGTAAATCGGAGATGTCAGGCTCTAACACATGGGGGAGATGTGCTGTGGGATCTCTATGAATGTGAGAATTACAGGGGCGTGTTGTACCATAAATATCGGCTCCACAAGTGATATATATGCTTCATGTTGTCTTTGAGAACAGAACAGCAGTATAGCGTGTATATATATATATACTATGTACCAAAATGGATTAGTAAAAAATAGGTGTATTCGTAGGCAGAAATACGCCTATTTTTTACACATTTGTATTTTTGGGATTTACACACACTTCTTTGTATGTCAAACCGACAGATCGCAATACTATACTTAGACACAACAGCTCGCACCCACGCAACACGGTGGAGAGTCTCCCATACTCAGTTTTTGAGAGTATGCAGGATCACTGATACCGACTCTGAAACCCATCACCAACTGGACATCATGCAGCAGAAGTTCGATGACAGAGGCTACCCCAGACAGGGCCTACTTAAAGCCAAGGCCAGGGCTCTGGCGTGTGAGCGCACCACTCTTATCACAGGTGCAGCACCTAAAGTCATAAAGCCATGTATTCCATGGGTTAATGACTTTAGCTCTGCCAGCCGAGAAACCACCAGCAGAGTAAAAAACTGGTGGGAAATTGTGCGTTCGGATCCCGAGCTACCGGTGTTCAAAGACACCAAGCTGATGCCGAGCTACAAGCGCGGCCCAAACTTGAAGGACCTATTGGTCAAGACCGAGATTACAAATTTTGACACCCCTTCTAGACAAATCAGACCCACCAGAATGGGCTGTTACCGGTGCCTAGGCTGCACAACATGCAGCTTCATGACAGCTTGCACCGAAGTTGCACATCTCTATACGGGTAAATTTTTTTTAAATCAGATGGCCCCTCACGTGCACGACTAAATTTGTTATCTACATCATTTATTGTCCATGTGGAATACATTACATCGGCAAGACCGATTGTGCCATACGGGCAGCCCTTCATTCTGGCTCAGGGGAGCAACCAGTGACCAGGCATTTCGCCAAGGCCAAACATAACATGGCAATGATCAAATATAAGATCATAGACCACGTGCCGGCACACATACGGGGTGGCAACCGTTCCAAACAGCTTCTGCAGCTTGAGTCCAAGTGGATTTACAAAATGGACACACTACACCCTAAAGGCCTTAATGACACACTTGGCCTACATAATTTTTTGTAACCATTTTGGTCCACTAACACACAATCATGTCTTCCTTCTTCCTTTTCTCTCCCCCTTGTTAAAGGTACTTGTCATCCCACTGTGTGACACCAGTCCCCCAGGCTTATCGGTGTCCAGGTGACACACCAGGATAACATATAATATACAAGATGCTGGCATTCTGTTGTTGCAATTTCTGGCTTCTGGTGCTATGCGCATACAGTGATGCTGGCTGCATCACCCCACACAGGGCTGTTTTTGCTTATTATAGATACCCAGCAGGGACTCAGTATTTCTCCCTGCATTTAAACCACTCACGCCATAGGGTTTGCACCTCACCCAGCATATGCACTTTGACTTTTGCCCAGTACGGCTCCAATTCGGGGCCGCACGCAGTTATCTTTTTATACGTATACCCTTTTTAAATGTTCGTTTTTTATTATATATGTCTTCTCATTTTTAGCCACTAGATGTCACTATGTAGTCATAATATGGTCATGTCCACTTGTTTTTTTGCATTTTTTATTCACTTGCATCCTCTGAAGTTTTGTGTATGTATGGATGCCTTTGTTGCTTTATGACTTCTGTAGCACGATACTTGTATTCATGCTAATGTGAGCTGCAATCTCTTTCCCAGCCCACCCACGTCACCGCGGGATGACGACCGTGATGACGCGCGGTCAGCTGGACGCCGCCGAACGTGGTGACGTCACTGCTGTGCGCAGGACTCCGGAAACCGGCCCGTGGATGCTCGTGGGGGACGGCTACAGGGAGGGGGTAAGTTAGCGCCTATTTGTTAACATGTCTTATAAATACCCATGCACTTGCACTTTATTCTGTACTTCACCCTGTCTGCATTTTGTCCTGACGACGGGGGTCCGGCCCCCGAAACGTTGACGCCTGCAAGACCACTTATGGAATAAACACGGCCTTTTGATTTCACCAGCATTTGTGAGTCCTCGAGTGCCCATTCATTTCGTCATTGTATTCTGTGGGCGCTAGATAAAGTAGATTGGGCAGCACTCTGTCAGTCCCCCCTGTTAGCGGGGGAAGTGGGGAATAGAAGAAAAAAGATAGAAGACAGAGCGCGCCACTATTTTATGGAGATCCACCACCAGAAGGATCAAGAAAATATATCGACAGGTCACTGTACAACAGTATTTAATACAATTAATTTAAAAAACAAAGTAAAAACATTTTTGCTTGTATGCAGTCAGTTGGTCGAATCGATATAATCAGGAAAAAACTCCCAAGGCGTTTCGTCAAAAAAAATGACTTCCTCAGGGGTAACTTTCTAGGTGGTGGAGAAAGGCCATATTACTAATTTAGTATATACACAATTAAGTAGTTACTTTTTCAATACTGAGAATGTACATACCCTTAGGTAAATGGATAGTGAATGTAAGTTTTCACTCCGGATAGCGGTCTTACTGACAAACTGTACAAAAGTGTGCAAATGGATCCCTTGGAGATCTTAATGCTGGTATCCAGCTGCAACTATAGCATAATAATAGAGTATACAAAGAAAATAAAATACTGTACTCTATTATTATGCTATAGTTGCAGCTGGATAAACCGCCAATGCATCTACCTGGCTACCCCGCTAGTGGGGAGCCAGGGTATACGTATCCCTGCCATGCTTGTGGCTGAAGGAAGTCCGCGAGGCACGCTGCATGCAGCGGCGACCGGATTCTCTGGTACAGTGGTCCCCTTGCAGGCAGGTAGGGCAGGGTGCTACCTGCCTGTCTGACCGCGCTGTACTCTCACAGAACTGAGCCGCGCTGTACTCTCAAAGTACTGAGATGCGCTTTTAGAGCAATCCCACCTGGTTCCCTGCTAACAGGGACCCGGGGGCATACTTACCCCTGTAGCTGCTGTACATGCATGCAGCGGCGACGGGGACCCCGGAACGGTGGTTCTGTCAGCCAGGTTCCGGAGGCAAGCTGCAAGCAGCTGCAACCGGTCCCTCAACAGCGCCCTCGTCGCAGGCAGATAGGGACAGGGACTATCTGCCTGTGTAGATCTTAGCTACTAGACTATAACACAAGTCAGTATATAGCAGTATACGCAGTATACGCACTGGATGATGTCTGTACCCAGCGGCATCCTCCGAGATGGGACCCGGTGGGGTGCTGGCATCGGCTAGTGCATACACACTTTTGTTAATGCCAGCCGCAACGAGCGACGGTGGGGGTGCAGGCTCCATGTTACATTGCTGACAAGTTGTGTCATCATCAGCATTGTGCGTACACACTAGACCAGGGGTAGCCAACTTCAGTCCTCAATAGCTACCAACAATTCACATTTTTCAGAGCACCTAGCTTGTGCACAGGTGCACGCATTACTCAATGACACATTTTAAAAGATCCATAGGTGGAGCTAATTACTTCATTTGTGATTCTATGAGGAAACCTGGAAAACACGCACTGTTGGTAGCTCTCGAGGACTGGAGTTGGCTACCCCTGCATTAGACTAGATCAGGCATTCCCAATCACGGTCCTCAAGGCACATCAACAGTGCAGGTTTTAGTGATATCCAGGCTTCAGCACAGATGGTTTAATCAGAATCCCTCAGATACTAATTAAGTCACCTGTGCTCAAGCCTGGATATCTACAAAACCTGCACTGTTGGTGTGCCTTGAGGACTGTGATTGGGAATGCCTGGACTAGATTTTGGTTCTGTTTTTCCGATCCATCGGTTCCTGCTAAAGTATTTAAAATGTCACCTGATGCTATATATGTCACCTGATACTATATATGTCACCTGATGCTACTTATGTCACCTGATGCTACTTATGTCCATTCCCAATCACGGTCCTCAAGGCACATCAACAGTGCAGGTTTTAGTGATATCCAGGCTTCAGCACAGATGGTTTAATCAGAATCCCTCAGATACTAATTAAGTCACCTGTGCTCAAGCCTGGATATCTACAAAACCTGCACTGTTGGTGTGCCTTGAGGACTGTGATTGGGAATGCCTGGACTAGATTTTGGTTCTGTTTTTCCGATCCATCGGTTCCTGCTAAAGTATTTAAAATGTCACCTGATGCTATATATGTCACCTGATGCTATATATGTCACCTGATGATAACATATTGGTGAGATTTAATAGGATGAGAGATTCAAAAAGTGAGAGATTTGGTAAGAAATCTCCAGTTTTTTTTAAAGCGGCAATCATTTACACTGCAAAACCAGTTTGATTTTGCCGTGTAAATGATTGCCACTTTAGAAAACTGGAGATTTCTTACCAAATCTCTCACTTTTTGAATCTCTCATCCTATTAAATCTCACCCATTGTATTAACTTCCAAAAATGAAGAGGATTTCCCAGATATTAGGGGATTCTAGCAATAAAACATTAGTATGGGCTGGATGGTGTAATATTATTAATGAAACTTCCTGTCGGCAGATGTGAGATTGAGTGTGACCTCACACATTAACCATATTTGCTAGTGGATAAAACCTAACTTATCTAAAATAACGACACGGACAACAGTAATGCCATTAAAATCAGTCAACCTTTTTATTTTGTAACATTTTAAATAACTATGGTGGCAGAGAGAAAGAACGGTCAGTTTACCAGTGACATAAGCCAATTGGCCAGTACACCACAATAGGCCAACTAGACAGTCAGTGGCCCTGACCCCCAGTAGGGTAGGTCACACTAGATCAGTGTATTAGAAAGAGGGGTGCCGGATGACTGCCCGGCAATCGGGATCCTGACGGTAAGTGTACCAACATAGGAATTGCGACTGCCGGTGCTCTGACATGGGGGATCCCAACTGACAGGGTCTATTCTCCCTTGTGGGGTCCATGACCCCCATAGAGGGAGAATAGAACCTGTGGCGAGCCACCGAGCCTGCAAGGGGCTTCTTTGCGCTCACCCCCTTGTCAGAGCACTAACTGGCAGTCGGGATTCCGATGTCGGTAAACTGACTGTCATGATCCCGATTGTTGGACAGTCATACCACACCCTGAAAAGAGAGCGCTCCTCCATAAAGCAGCGCATTAGCCACTGGACTGACGTTATTTCCCGCCACAGAAAGGTTGACCAACCCCAACAGGCAAGAAAAAAGAAAAAAAAAGTTTGGGCTAGGGTGGGTGGGGAATCCAGGCTAAAAGAGTCAGCCCCTAGCTAGCCTACAATCAAAATGTCCACATCTCCAGAACTATCGAAATAACAACCTGACTAATGCCAAGGGAGTAAGGGGGTGGGATGACTTGGCCCGAGGTGAAAACCTGAAAAACCTGAAAAAACTGCACGGAGAACACGAGCCAATAGTGTCACCGTGTATTCAGGAGAAAACAGGGAAAATCCCTCGGGACCCTCACCGCTAACGGTGACGAGTGGCAAATGCTCCCAAGTCTTGTCTATTCGTGATGTGGTGTAGAAAGTGGGGAAGCAGATCGTTGAAGGAGCCGCCCTGCCGATCAAGCAGGATTACACTATAAAAACTAGTGCATGGAGCAGCTGACTGGTCGACACAGGCGGCCCCAACCCGAAACCGCTAGCCCACCCCCACACCACCTGACGAATAGACCTATATACAATGATAGGCATTGCACCTCCTGCTGCGTTACTGATCGGAACGGCATCCTGGGCTGCAGTATCCAATCTCCTGTGACAACTTTGTCCAGCTCCGACCCAGTTGGGTCATGCAAGCCGACCATGGAATCTGCTCCGATCAGGTCTGAAAATCTCAGTCCTCCGAAGTAGATCCTGGCCCCATCTTTCACAAACAACCTCCATCCCCATGCCATCCCCAAGCAGCATCAGACTATCAATCACTGACTGTCTGATGCCATAGTTCAACCAATGTTGTGGACACATACTGTACATGGGCAGTATGGGTCCAACACATGCGCAGGGTACCAAATATCAGTACTTTACTGAATGTGCCACTACAGCTTTGGATTATGATTCGGGCCCAATATGCTAATTTAGTATTTGAGTTTCTGTGCCATCGGCCGCAGGAGTGTTGGAGAAGTGTAAAAGAGACAAATACCAACATGACTAATACCAAGTGAGGGGGGGGGGGAGGGGGTGAGATGACTTGGCCCGAGGTAAAAACCTGAAAAACCTGATAAACCTGCACGGAGAACACGAGCCAATAGTGTCACCGTGTATTCAGGCAAAAACAGGACAAAATCCCTCGGGACCCTCACCGCTAACAGTGACGAGTGGCAAAATGCTCTCAAGTCGTGTCAGCCCTAGGCCGCATGAGTGTGGGTGGGGTGTAGTAAAAATAATTACCAACCTGACTAATACCAAGTGAGGGGGGAGGAGGGGGTGAGACGACTTGGCCCGAGGTAAAAACCTGAAATTCCTGATAAACCTGCACGGAGAACACAAGCCAATATTGTCACCGTGTATTCAGGAGATAACAGGGAAAATCTCTCGGGACCCTCACCGCTAACGGTGACGAGTGGCAAAATGCTCCCAAGTTGTGTCAGCCCTAGCCCGCAGGAGTGTGGGTGGTGTGTAATAGAGGCAGCTGAAAGCTGATGGGATGGGATAGAGCGGTTGTGATGGTGCGGAAAGCAGAAAAGAGTGTAAAGAAAAGAGGAGCGAGAAGGAAACCCAAAATGGCCACAGGAGTGTGTGTGGAGTGTAGTAAAACCAAATACTAACATGACTAATGCTAAGTGAGGGGTAGGAGGGGGTGAGACGACTTGGCCCGAGGTAAAAACCTGAAATTCCTGATAAACCTGCACAGAGAACACGAGCCAATAGTGTCACCGTGTATTCAGGAGATAACAGGGAAAATCCCTCGGGACCCTCACCGCTAACGGTGACGAGTGGCAAAATGCTCCCAAGTCGTGTCAGCCCTAGGCTGCAGGAGTGTGGGTGGAGTGTAATAGAGGCAGCTGAAAGCTGATGGGATGGGATAGAGCGGTTGTGATGGTGCGATAGACAGAAAAGAGTGTAAAGAAAAGAGAGAGAAGAAAACCCAAAATGGGATAACACCTGTGAGGAGAGAGATAGAAGGAATTACCACGATGTACGGTGGAGAAGATCTTCATGTTCTCGGTGTATTCAGGAGATACGACACAGGACCGGCCACCGAGTGGACTGTCTGCGGCACACAGGACAGCTGGGATTTGAGTCCGTCCACACGTAGATGCAGCTCGGATGAAATCTGTGGCCACAGGGCAGAACTGACACCCGCTCTCCATTTTGGAACTCCATAATACAGATCACGCAGAATTGCGGCTCTTCATCCTCAGCAATAGTGCACGATGGAAATGCGCTGATCTCCAAATCCCAGGGTGCGACATTCTCCCTGGTGAGACGTATCTGCAGGTATTCGGGGTTACGACTGTCGCTGTCTACCTCCATGGCCAGGATATGCTGTCCGTTGACCTCTACAATCATGGCTGGTTGGTTAAGCTCACCGATGAACACCATTTCAGACGACAGGAAGTCTTGCGCGTTGATCTCAACAAAGATGGTCGACTCTGGAATCTGCTCGTGCATCTCCAACATCCTGTCATTGAAATACTCCCTCTCGAGCTCGTCTACGAGGTCTGCGTAATTCTGATGATGTTCAGCTGGAGGATCAGAGGCTCGATGAAGTTCCCTGGGACCAGGGATAAAAATGGGTGAACGGCTTCGGGCTCTGTTCTCCCTTTGAGATGTTTCGTCACTGGTTTCCTGACGAGATCTTCTTTGGCGCTCGGAGCGCAGCCTCTCCACAAAAACGGTCTGCGTAGAATCGTCTGAAAAGATATACCTTTATATTGTAGCTATAATTACTAGATAATTATTAAATAACTATTATTAATAAATAACATGTTCAAAGCAATTGCTGATCAGCAAATTGAGTTACAGCAATCACATTCTGAATATAATACTTTATTGTGTCAACAATACACTACAACAATGCACTGTCAACAAAAAATGACACACAAGTACCTGCACAAACATATCCCATTTCATTGTTTATCATTCAGCATATTAACAGCAGTTGGAAAAAAAACTGTTTAGCATGCGCTTTGTACGTACCGGGATACTGCGGAACCGTTTTTTCGATGGCAGAATATCAACAACCTCATAATTATGATTTGTCAGTGATGAGAGGCAGAATATCAGGGTTATATTTCAAGTGAGTTTTTGTAATACCCCTTTCACACCAGCCTAATTTCCCGGGTAGCGCTGGTTTGTTAGGTTCCCGGGCCAAACTCCTGGGAAAATTTGCCAGGATTTCAACCAAGCAGGGTTGTTCACGGGTTCAACCCAAGGTCCTGGCCGTTTTGAATGGGGTAAGGAGTACTAACCCTGGTTACTGGTCCATGGTGCAGATGGTCAGGCTGGGGATCCACACAGGCGGCGGGCGCAGATGACAGGACAGGAGGTGGATGAAGATGATGCAGCTCTCCGGTGCCCTAACTCCCGCCGGAGAGCTGCGTCATCTGCACCTGCTGTCTGACCTGTGTGGATCACCGGCCTGCACCGAGGACCAGCAACCCAGGGTGAGTACTATTCACCGGCCTCCGCCACCATCCCAGCTACCCCTGCCTTCTGACGGCCTCCTCTCTGCCTCCTTCCCACACCAGAAAACGCAGAGACTTTTCTGGTGTGAAAGGGGCCAACCGGGGCATGATCCCTGGGCCGAATTCCTGGGTGGTTCCCTGCATTTTCTGGTGTGAAAGGGGTATTATCGTTTGTTAGAAAGATAACATTACAGAGCAATAATAGCCAGTGCCTACCAGATATAGTATGTGTGGATGGGGTGGCATGGGTATGCCTCTAACTGGAAATCCTTATTTCTAGAGTTATTTTTGTGAGTTTTTTTTTTTTTTTATATTTGTCTATTTGCTATTTTGGCAACTAGATGAATACCTAGTGTCTAAACTAGAATTTAAAATCGCCAATAATCCACTACATCAGTATATGTATACAGAATTTATATGTACATTTTATTAAAGGTAAGCATTCAAATCAATTTAACATGACAAATGTTATTATTATTTTTGTTTAAGAATAAGATGGTGGGGACCTCAAAAATGTGTGTTTCTTTGGGCCTCTAAGAACCTCTGAAAGAGCCTGATAGTACCAGACCAGAACCCAGTGATTACCATACAGAACCACCATAAGTATACCATGGAGTCGGCCTGTGTCACATGGGTCAGTGATTAATAATGCACCATGTCCACTTGAACCTGATTTACCAATCCCAACCACTTTGTGGTCAGGATCTGCGATCTGTGATCCCTAAACCCTTATAAGAGGGCTACCCTGACAGTCTATACCAGTGACGGCTAACCTTGACATTCCAGCTGTTGTTGAACTACACATCCCAGCATGCCCTGCATCAGTTTTAGCATAGCCAATTGGTAAAACTGTAGCAGGGCATGCTGGGATGTGTAGTCCAACAAAGCTGGAGTGTCAAAGTCAGCCCTCACTGGGCTATACCGCTCTAGCAAGAGCCGCAGCCTGACTGTTACCTGGAGCGTGCTGCCTTAACGGATTGTAGTGTTTGTGCTCTATTGTGCGATCTGACCACTATATGAATAATATGTGTAACTAGGTAGCAGAGTATTGCCGGTTATATCTTGCTGAAACGTCTGGCAATGATTACTGATACACAGATGACTTAAACAATATGGGCGGTTCAGGAGGCAATGGCACCTTTTTAAGAGCTCAGCTCAAACATGATTGAACTCGGGCATGACCACTAATGGACAAGAGTAAAGGTGCATACACACTGAAAGATTTTAAGCAAGATGTGGACAATCCCGATCTCAATAGGAACAGCCTATTCAAATCGTTCCTTGCACCAGCCGATCATTAGGATTGGTCTATGATATTCCTAGCATGCAGGAAGATCATAGGCCAATTTTTTGTGAAGTGTTTCAAATCGTTTCGTGTGTACGCACGTTGAACGATTTGAAACCATCTGAAACCATGTTGGATCATTTCCAACATCGTTTCCAACATCGTTTCGTGTGTTTGCACCTTTTAGAATAAGCTATTCATATCTGTAAGTGGATACAATACAGTGGTATAATAAATTAGAATCTCTCCCGGAGCAGTGGTCATGCTAAACGAAATAATAAAGTTTTGAAAAATGATATGGCTGCTGTATCAGCCCGTTACTGGGATGTGGTCATTTGGTCTACAGCATGTTCGACATCATTAGGTCGACATGGGTCTAGGTCGACATAGAAAAAGGGGTACTTGTGTATTATAGCGGCGCCCCCGATGTACATCGTACGATGAACGCATCGCATCGCATGCCATGTACTGGATTTTGACCCCCTATACGATGAAAAATCGTATAAGCACCCTAAAGGGTGCTTTTGAGCACCCTAATGGTGCGTGGCGAGCGGACGCGGATACCTTCACAGGTAAACGCGTCCCTTCGTGGGCTTCACAGGTATCCGCGTCCCCTCGCGGGGCTCGCTGCGCTCGCCACACTATTCTATTCTCCAATTCTATAACTCCACGCCGAGGTGGATAGTGGGGGTATGAAAAGGTCGTAGGATGCGTACCGCCGCCCCTCGCGGGCTCGCTGCGCTCGCCACGCTTCGGGTTTACGTTTATAGTGGGGGGGTGGCGTGGGGGTGCATTTAAAATTGTAAGCACCCATTAGGGTGCTTATACAATGTTTAATCGCATCGCATCGTATGGCATTGTATGCCATGTACAATGGCATACAATTTGAAAATTGTATGCCATCGCACACTATTGAAGCAAATCGCGTCGCATCGCATACCATCGTATGCGTTATGGTATGCGATGCGATGGGCGCCGCCAAAATACACAAGTACCGAAAAAGGTTGACATGGTTCTAGGCCGAAAGGTCATTAGTTTACCAGATGCGGTGCACTTTAAACTGTGTCCATGTCGACTGTGTTGATATTCAGGTAAAAAAAAACCAGTGAAAAACTCCATGTCGACCTTTTGACTGTCGACCTAGACCTTGTCTAACTAATCACCTGTCGAACTAATGACCTTTCGACCTAGAACCATGTCGACCTTTTCCCATGTTGACCTAATGGTGTCGACCATCATGCTGTAGACCAAATGATCCCAACCCCCCATTACTATAGCCAAACGGATTACAAAAAAGGGTACTTGTTTCCTAGCACGGCGCCACGATTTTCAATCGTATGGCATCTTATGCATTCTATCGCATCGCATGCCATATAGCCGCATGCGATGCGATTTTAAATTGTATAAGCACCCTAATGGTTGCTTACAATGTTAATTGCACCCCCATGCCACACCCACTATCAACGCCAACCCGAAGCGTGGCGAGCGGCGGCGGTACGCGTCCTCCGACCTTTTCATACCCCCAGTATCCACGTCGGCGTGGAGTCGATTTTATATAGTGTGGCGAGCGCAGCGAGCCACTGAGCCCGAAGCGTATTACTTTACTTGTATTGCGCTCGCCATGCTTTGGGATGGCATTGATAGTGGGGTTGGCATTGATAGTGGGGGTGCTTTTAACATTGTAAGCACCCATTACGGTGCTTATACAATTAATAATCTTATAGGGGGCCATTTAACATTGAAAGCACCCATTAGGGTGCTTATACAATTTAAAATCATATCCCATGCCATTGTATGCCATATACAATGGTATACGATTTTAAATTGTATAACATCGGGTGCCATCGCGTCGCATCGCATACCATTGTAAGGCTTATGGTATACGATGCAATGGGCGCCGTGCTAGGAAACAAGTACCCAAAAAAGTATAACAGTGTGTAACAAATGAAAACATAAATTAAATATTCCAAACTGGCAATGGTTCATATAATATCAAGCAGGAAAAACACCTTTATATGCTTTTAAAATAATGCAAATAACATTCTATATACCGTAATTATCGGTGCTAAACGTGAGATCCCCAAACCGGTGAAGCTGACAAATTACAGATAAATACAGAGGGAATGCCAGATGAAATGTTGAGTGGTGTGATAATGTCCACTGTTATGTCGACCTTGGCTCGTGTCAACCTTCAGTGATGGACCCAATGTATGTTGACCTTAGTGCAATCAGCCCATACCCAGAGTAACATCAGGCATTAGGAAGGAATCAGAGTGAAGGTCAGTGAATATTTCCCCAGGATGCTATTTACATTTTATATACTAATAAAAGTGATATTTTATGATTCAGTAAAAGGATCCTTAGTGCACCTACGAGAAGGCTTGCTAGGTGTTGTAGGTCCCAGCTGAAGCTGTGGGTAGCACCTCCCATAGCAATGAATAAAGACTGAACTATTGCAAAAACCGAGCTTGTAACATGACAGTTAGGGGCTAAAGGTAAAGGTACTTTATCTCTACCAGTCGCTAAAGCTTACCGCATCTCCCTGTCAGCCTGAAAATGCCAGGAGCTTTGGAGGCCTATGTACTAACCTTGGGATAAAGTGTCTAGTTATGAAGTACCACCAGTCAGCTCCTCACTGCCATGTTACAGAAGGTTTGAAAATGACATTTAGGGACTGATTATTGGTACTTTGGGGTCTATGTACTAAGCCTGGGATAAAGGGTTTGGTTATAAAGTACCAGCCAATCAGCTCCTCGCTGCCATGTTACAGGAGGTGTTTGAAAATGTTAGTTAGGAGCTGGCGTGTTGGTAGATTATCTCTGTCCACATTATCTCTTTCCAAGTCTTAGTACATAGACCTCTTTGGGGCCCATTTATCAAAAGTTTTAGCTCCAGCCAATCCGCTCCTGTCATGTTTTTGAAAAATGGCATTTGGGTGCTGGTTTGCTGCAGCAACATTTATCATAAGCAATAGGTTTTAAGTGTCTAAAATGGATTTAAAGATTGTGCCCTGTATCTCTCTCCAAGATTTCATGAATCTCCCACAAAGTGAGGGTATTACATACAGCTCATGTGCAGCTAACCCCAACTGCCGCCCGCATGCCACACAGGCAGAGAGATATCATGGCATGTAGAAAGGTAAAGTGGGAGAGATAAAGTACCAGCCAAACAACTCCTATTATTATTAATGACAGAAGCTGGTAGTTTGGTACTTTATCTCTCTCCCTGCTGTTATAAATTGCCCCCTTAGATTGGACTAACTGCCCCAATAGCTCACTTACCTTGATCTCCTTGGCGGCTCCATCTCCTCTGGTCCTCCTGGAGCCGCCGTAACTCTCTTCTGCTCATCTCGATCTGAAATATAAGCACAATAACCACAACAAACAATGTTCAGTAAAGCTCAGGTGTTATGGGGCTCTGAACAGCGGGATCCTGTAGAAATCTGCTGGGAGTACAACACTAGCTGTCGCAGCAAACTAGCTCTCTCTTCCAGAAGCAGCTTCTCTCTTCAGTCTCAGGTACACCAACTGACAAATTGCTACAGTTGGGACAGCAACATGGCTGATCCTGCCAATACACTGAGGCCAGGCGGCCATATTTGTTACTGGCATTTATATAATCAGCTATGGAGATCTGTATTCTGGTGAATTAAGCTAACTATTGCTGCTGATTAGTTTACAAATGTGAAATGTACACAGGCTGTAGGTGCCCAAAACCACATTCATTGAATTGTGACATGTTTAGACCTTTTAAATTTGTCGACCTTCAGTGGTCCACCTAATGCATGCAAACCTATTCAGTGTGTGTGTGTGTGTGTGTGTGATCATTTTTATTAGCCTGGTGATGTTTTCCCCTTGGTTGTCCAGTAAGGGAGGCCAGATAACTAATGTTATGTTAAATCAGAGGAGAATAGCTTGGTGACAGCAGACACAGACCGGTTATAGGGCCAGATGCACTAAGCTTCAAAAGTGATAAAATGGAGAGCGATAAACAGCCAGCCAATCAGCTCCCGCCTGACATTTTTCAAACACAGCGTGTGACATGGCAGGTGGGAGCTGATTGGCTGGCTGTTTATCCCTCTCCATTTTATCACTTTTGAAGCTTAGTACATCTGGCCCATAGTCCTTAACCTGTCCGTGAGTGGGTCTGCTCAGTATAGCCGGAAGTACACATGTAGCAGCTTTATATGACTGCTGTGAGGGGCGGAAGGACGGCTACTATACCTATATAATAACACACGTCCATGTAACGCTTGTTAACATTAGTCTAGGGTGGCCAATCCTGGGATCGGCGGGATCCCGGGTTTGGTCCCCAAAATGTCTGAGATTTCAATTCCACTCCAATTTCGGGATTGCGCATGGGCAGTCTAATGCCGGGCAGCGTCTGAACAACCGCTCACACGCTGCCCGTCTTTTCCCGACCTGCCGGAACTCTCTCCGCCCACCACCTCAGAAGTGCCGCACATACACGGCGCGATTATTGCACCCGTTATGGACTGGATCGCATCACATGCGTTTTGCGTGTGATGCAATCAGAAAGCAGTACAATAAGTATGTGCAGCGCATACTTTTTGTACTGTGCGATGCGATGCCTGTGGGAGCGCCATCGCATCGCACTGTGTATGGGCACCTTAACAGACCTGCTAAAAAGGTAATGTTACTGTAGTTCTAAATGCAGTTTTATTGGGGCATACTGTTTACATTTTCTGCACTTGCCGATGTCGGCTCCCAGCCACCGATGAAATCGCTGGGCAGGGGTGTAAGTTCATCCCGGTCACCTGGATACAAGCTGGAATTTGGTGCCCTCTCTTAAAGGAATAAAGTGAAAACAAATATTGTGCGTGTGAATATGTGTCAGCAGTCACAGCAGGCTTGCCTACCCTCCCGCATTCAGCGGGAGGTTCCTGATTTTTGCATGAGCCTCCCGCTGCCCCGCAATCCCCCTCCTTCCTCCCGGTTTTTTTGTAAGCCTCCATTGAATTTGGACTGCGCATGCGCGCGTCCTGAACTGGCCGGGGGTGGGGCCTGTATCGGGAAGTCGCACCGCTGGGTAGTTGTTGGTAGCGCCGGGGGCCGAGCTGCTGGGCACACAGACAGGAAGTCCAGACTGTCTGTCTGTGCACTGGGAGAAGGAGAAATAGCAACCGGGGCTTCCTGAGGCTGGCCCCGCCCCCACACTGAGGCTCCGTGTGTGTCAGTCCTGCAGGCTGCAGCTGCTCTAGTCTCACAGCTCCTCGTCTTCTGCCTGTAATGTGATGACTTCCTGCACTGCCTGGAAGGAAGAACACAGCCAAGTGAGTGCTGTGGGAATGGGGGCTGTATATAATGTGTGTATGGGGGGGTCAGGTGTGTGTGTAATATAACGTGTGCTCACTGGTTGTGGGGGGTCTGTGTATAATTTAGTATTGTGTTATGTGCTGTGTGTTTTGAGTGCAATATGGGGGAGGGGAGCTGTGTATAATATACTATGTTGTATATGTGAATGTACTAGGTCCAATATGGGGTGGGGGTGTATAATGTACTGGGTGTTATAATGTACTACGGTGTGTTATATGGGGGGCACACTTGCCTTCCCTCCTGCATTTTGCAGGAGGCTCCTGCTTTTAGCCCAAGCGCAGTGCCAGTATTCCCCAAAGCTGCCCCCTCTTACAATGTGGATTGCGCATGCGCAAGTTTAGAATAAATGGGGATGGGGATTGAAAGGATAGCTGGTAGTCCTGTGGGAAGAACACAGCACGTGGCCCCTCCCCAAGCAGTGTGTCAGTCACCATGCTTACAGGCTCACATCCCACTCCTGACACCCCTCCCTCACAGGTACCCCTCTCCTAACTTTCTCCTCACATCCCCCTGACCACCTACCCACTCCACAAATGTATCCCTCTCCTGCTAACTCTCATCACATCCCCCTTTACCCACGGCACTGAGGTTAGAGCCTCTGGTTCGTCTATTTTAGATGTACATTCTTCATTGCTGTCTCCTTTCCCAGGACATGACTCCGGCATGGACGCAACTTGGCAGCAGTTCCTCACAGTCACCTCCATGCTGCCTGGTTAGTGCTCTCTTCTGCCCCATCTCCGACTGGCAGGGGTGGCGATACCCCTTCTATCGCCGTCCGCGCGACCCCCCCTCCCGTCCTCCATCGATCTCCTCCTCCCCCAGCAGGTGTCACAGCAGGGAGGACATCCGGCTGCAGGGGGAGGAGGAGACGCAGAGGGACACTGACAGCCGCCGGGATGTGACGGAGACCCCCGCAGACCACATCACAGGTATCGCGGGGGGTCTCCGTCACCGCAACCCGATGCCAGCCGCATATGTTAGTACATATGTGTAGCATCGTGGCGGCTGGCAGGCGAGGGGCGGCGATGTATATTAATACATCCCTCCCTGGGCCAAATGTACTAAGCTTGAAAAGTGATAAGATGGAGAGTGATAAACCACCAGCCAATCAGCTCCTACATGCCATGCCACAGTTTGAAAAATGACAGGTAGGAGCTGATTGGCTTGTGGTTTATCACTCTCCATTTTATCACTTTTCAAGGCTTAGTACATCTCACCCTCTATCCCTGACATCCTTTTCTCTCTTCCCCCTCTCTATCCTGGACACCCTCTCAGCCCTTTCGGTCTCTTCTCTCACCTCCTACTCTCCTCTCCTTTTCACCCCCTCTCTATCTCCGTCGCCTTCTCACTCTCACCCCCCCCCCCTCTCTCTATCCCTGAGACCCTCTCTCTATTCCCTCTCTCTCTCAATCCCCCATCTCTCTATCCTTGACACCCTCTCTTTTTCTCCCCCTTCTCTCTCTTAGGGCGGGATGCTATATAGCAGAAATGCGGTAAAAACCCCGTTTTCGGGGTTTCTACCGCATTTCTATATGCTATATGGCGCCTCCGCAGTGTCAGCGCTGCGGAGGGAATCGCCAGCTAAAGCTGGCGAATCCCTGCAGAAGCCTATGGGCTTCTTACCGCAGCGCTGTTTGAGGGATCCGTCACGGATCCCTCCCAGCGTGCCCTGCGGCCGGCGCCGGGGTCTGCGCATGCGCAGATGGACTCCCGGGTCACAGACCCGGAAGTCCAGCGCCGGCACCGCATCGCAAGGGACAGCTCTTACCGCAAGAGCTGTCCCTTGCATGAATAACGGCATATGTTATAGCATATGCCGTTATTAAAAATGCGATGTCCGGCGAAGGGGGGCCGCGGATGTTATAACATCCCGCCCTTAGCCCTCTATCCGTTACACCTTCTCTCACCCACTCTCTATTCCTGACATTCTCTCATCCCCTTTCTTTCTTTCTTTCTTTCTTTCTTCCCTCTCTCACAGCACCTTTCTCTATCCATGACACCTTCTCTCTTATCCCCCTTCTCTATATCCCTGACATCATCTGTCACCCCCTTCTTCTCATGCCCCTCTGACACCCTCTATCACCCCATTTCTCTCTCCCCTCTCTCTCAGCCCCTTTCTCTGTCCATGACACTCACTCTCTCTTTCACCCCAATTATATCATCTCCAGCAACTCTCAGTCCTGGGAACTCTCTCTCTCACCCTCTCTTTATCCTTGACACTTTCTCACTCTTTCTGCCATTCCCTCACTTTTCCTGACAGCCAAATTATTTATCTCTTATCTTTCACACACTTTGACACTCTCTCATTCTCCTCCTCACGTTTCCTTCATTTACCTACCCCCCCCCCGACATTCTCTATCTCTCTCTTTCGCGCGCACGCACACACACGCTTTCTCTCTTTCACTTCTCTCTGTTTGTGCCTGATTCCGCCTGTCTCATATTCTAATAGGGTGGGACCTGCAGAGGAGATGTCTAGTTTAAATCCCCCCCAAGGTGCCCTGTTTAAAAAAAAAAAAACAACCACAAGTCTACCAAATGTATAGTATGTCACATATACTCTATATAATGATGTATATGTCAGTATTATGCTCTGCTGTGTAATGTCAGCATGAGCCCTCATGTGTTATGTCAATGAGTAGCCCTGCTATGTGATGTCAGTCATGCTGTGTAATGTAGCTGTGATGTCAGGGAGTATCCCTTCCGTGTAATGTAGCTGAGAGATCAGTGTGTAGCCAGTACTGCGCTTTGTACTTTCGTTTTTATGTGCCGCTGCAGGACACACCACTTGGTCACAGTAGACACACCCATATATGGAGATAGACACACCCCTTGGGTAGATTGTGACACGCCCCCTCAAGTGTGCTCTGCACAATGCTTTTCAGTGCAATCTATATAACTGAAACTAATTTTCAAAAGTAGGCAAGTATGTGGTAAGTGCACATGTGCAGAACACCCCCTGAGCATTGAGCAACCTGTGGGTGAGGACTGGAGCTCAGTCTGTATGTTGGTCATGTATGTGACTCCCACAGGGCTGCTGCATGGTGCTACTGGGGATATCTATGTGTATGGGCATACCAGTGTATCCTCAGCAGCGCTACTCTATGGCTCAGGTTGTAATATCTCAGCCCCAGTGCTGTCTGCATTATTATACACTGTATATTATCTATCTGCTTTCCCAAAGTGTGACACAGGTGTATATAGACCAGATTATAATCTATGGGAAGCCTCTGTGTGTATACTATATGTTCTCTCTCTCTGCTGCAGTAGCTATGCGTGCTTTGCTATGTTCTATGATAATAAACACATGTGAGTGTAATGGTAAATATATGCCCGGCATGCCAATGTGGTGAGATACAGGTGCGCCAAACCGTACAGGCTAGCAAACTGCACGTAGCCATTAGTGCAGATGTAGGATAACTGGGCATACTGTATATAGGCTGGGATCACTGCTGCGTTCAGGTGACACCAAGTACATGTCACCCGCCGGGATTGCTTGCTGGATGGTTATACAGGGATTATTGTCACATTAATTATACTGTAGTCTAAAGTGTATACTGTATTATCTACTATCCTAATGGGGCATACACACAGGGGGCGGGATGTACTAAAGGGAAAATGTGATAAAACGGGGGTTTTACCGCATTTTCCTATGTACCATTACCCGTCCGCCCCATCTCCGCCTGGCAGGGTATCGCCACCTCTATAGATGCCTATGGGCTTCTATCGCCGCCCGCCGTCCTTGTGACCCCCCCCTCCCATCCTCCATCGATCTACTCCTCCCCCAGCAGGTGTCACAGCCGGGAGGACATCCGGCTGTAGGGAGGAGGAGGAGAGGCAGGGGGACACTGACAGCCGCCAGGATGTGACGGAGACCCCCGCACACCACATTACAGGTATCGCGGGGGTCTCTGTCACCGCACCCCGATGCTAGCCGCATATGTTAGTACATATGCGGTAGCATCGCGGCGGCTGGCGATGTACATTAATACATCCCGCCCAGGGGGATATGAGGCTTATTTCTAAGTGATCTGACTAGATCGCTTAGAAATGAGAAAAGGATCACTCCACGTGTATACCCTCTGGTGATGACGATTGCGCGGTCCCGCGCGTCGCTGTTGCCTGACTAGATTTACACATTTGCATCCAGTTATAAATCTAGTCATCGCCAGTGTTCTCACACCAGAGAACACTGGCCGTGACAGATTGTTCAGCACACAATGCTGAGCCATCTGTGCTTAACTGCAAACTTAGCACAAAGGCTCACTTGCACTGTGTGTGCACAGCTTTAGGGATGGACGTCTTTGCAATTGATGACAATAGTGCAACTGCCCATTGATTGTGGCATACTATGCAATGGATGACCATCAATGTTTTTACCTATTGATGGTGATCCATTTTCTTTGACTGATTGGATTGTGGGCCAATCAAAACATGTAGGCGGTGCTTCATGAGTGTTGGAGCAGAGCTATGCTGGTGGTAAGGGTTGCTGGTCTTACTGTACTGCATATTAAAATAATAATAATAAAAAATATATATATAATTTATGTAAGGTGCTAAACAACATATAATGGTGATTCAATTGTTTTGTGCACTCGTAGCTCTTGCCTAATGTAGTGGGAGCTAATGAATTGTTCGCAGCACTTGTCCTGGTCTTGTCGGCTGCATTTTTGCGCCCTAAATAAACTAGATGCAGCTTATTGCCCTACTGTGCGTGAAGGGTGCGAGGAGAAATCCAGGTGAGGTGCAGCCTGGGAGTCGGGTCACCAAACAATTGACTTTGATTTTAAAGCTCGTTTGTCACTGAGCTTATGTTGCAGGCATGTCCAAAATGTGGCCCTTCAGCTGTTTTGAAACTACACATCCCAGCATGCCTTGCCATAGTTTTAGTATTCCCTAATAGCAAAGCTGTGGCAAGGCATGATGGGACTTGCAGTTTCACAACAGCTGGCGGGCCATAGTTTGGACATGATTGGTGTATTGGGTTCGTTAGCTGTTCACTAGCCTTTTGCACAAACCACTTTGGCACATATGGAGATGTAATCTCTTTATTAGTCTCTTTATTAGTCTTTTTATTAGTCTTGCACTCTACTATTACATATAATGCATGCCTTGACACCGTTTCACCGTTCGTGACACCCAAAATGTCGTTAAAATATTTGTTCCAACCAGATTGTTGCTCGGAAAATGTCCAAACTTTTTATTTCTTTACATTTTTGAAATACACAAAATGTTAAAATTGGATGTGAATTTCTACTTCATTTCCTTACATACAGGGAGCAACTTCTATCAGTCACCCCACCTTGACAAAGTGCCCAGCGAGGCATGAAACGGGTTGGAGACTTAAGGAGAGGAGAAGCCATCTTGCTGCTGCCCGAAGTACCGACACGCCAGTCGCTGACGTCAGCAAGCCGCGTCCCGGGACCAAAGCCGCAACAGAAGATTCCACCCAGAAGCGGACAGCAACTGAGCTGAGGAATACCGCTGCCTCTGTAAGGTTAGGGTTAGTAGGGAAAGCGCGACAATCTCCCTCTCTCACCTCACATCCTCCAAAAGGAGTGTAAACATTATTTTACTAATACATTTTTACTTTACAGGTGTCACTCGTATAAACTAATCCCAGCGCTCTTTTTTACCCCTCAGAACCTTTGCATTTATGAGAGCTGCTATACCATCAGTGCAGTTGATTTAACATTTTTCTCCTCACTTAGGATTATGGGGTATGGGACATTATACAGTAACACCGGGGGGATGTGACCAGAGAGGTGACTGCTGGGAATGGGAAATTAGACAGTAACACCTGGGGGGGGATGTGACCAGAGAGGTGACTGCTGGGAATGGGAAATTATACAGTAACACCGGGGGATGTGAAGGAGAGGTGACTGTTGGGATTGGGACATTGTACAGTAACACCGGGGGAAGTGACTGGAGAGGTGGCTGCTGGAAATGGGACATTATACAGTAACACCGAGAGATGTGACCGGAGAGGTGACTGCTGGGTATGGGACATTATACAGGAATGAGGCATTATCCAGTAACCCCTGAGAGGTGACTGCTCGGAATGAGGCATTATACAGTAACACCAGGGGATGTGACCGGAGAGGTGACTGCTGGGTATGGGACAGTATACAGTAACATCAGAAGAATGTAACCAGAGAGGTGTGTGCTGGGAATGGGACATTATACAGTAACACCAGAGGATGAGACCGGAGAGGTGACTGCTGGGAATGGGGCATTATACAGTAACACAGGGGAATGTGACCGGAGAGGAGACTGCTGGGAATGGGACATTATACAGTAACAAAGGGGATGTGACCAGAGAGGTGACTGCTGGGAATGGGTCATTATACATTAGCATCGGGGGATGTGACCGGAGAGGTGACTGCTGGGAATGGGGAATTACACAGTAACACCGGAGAGGTGACCGCTGGGAATGAGGCATTATACAGTAACATCGGGGGATGTGACCAGAGAGGTGACTACTGGGAATGTGGAATTATACAGTAACACCGGGGGAGGTGACTGCTGGAAATGGGACATGATACAGTAACACCGGGGGATGTGACCGTAGAGGATACAGCTGGGAATGGGACATTATACAGTAACACCTGGGGATGTGACCGTAGAGGATACAGCTGGGAATGGGACATTATACAGTAAAACCGGGGGATGTGAACGGAGAGGTGGCTGCTGGGAATGGGGCATTATACAGTGACCCGGGGGAAGTGACTGGAGAGGTGGCTGCTGGAAATGGGACACTATACAGTAACACCGGGAGATGGGACCGGAGAGGTGACTGCTGGGTATGGGACATTATACAGGAATGAGGCATTATCCAGTAACCCCAGAGAGGTGACTGCTGGGAATGAGGCATTATACAGTAACACCGGGGGATGTGACCGGAGAGGTGACTGCTGGAAATGGGACATTATACAGTAACACCGGGGGATGTGACCGGAGAGGTGACTGCTGGGTATGGGACATTATACAGTAACACTGGGGGATGTGACCAGAGAGGTGACTGCTTGGAATGGGGAATTATACAGTAACACCGTTGGAGGTGACTGCTGGAAATGGGACATTATACAGTAACACCGGGGGATGTGACCGGAGAGGTGACTGCTGGGAATGGGGCATTATAGAGTAACACCGTTGGATGTGACCAGAGAGGTGACTGCTGGAAATGGGGCATTATAGAGTAACACCGGGGGATGTGACTGGAGAGGTGATTGCTTGGAATGGGACATTATACAGTAACACCGGGGGGATGTGACCAGAGAGGTGACTGCTGGGAATGGGAAATTATACAGTAACACCGGGGGATGTGACCGGAGAGGTGGCTGCTGGGAATGGGGCATTATGAAGTAATCCTGGCGGATGTGACGGAGAGGTGACTGCTGGGATTGGGACATTATACAGTAAAACCGGGGGATGTGACCAGAGAGGTGACTGCTGGGAATGGGGCATTGTAAAGTAATCCTGGCGGATGTGACAGAGAGGTGACTGCTGGGATTGGGACATTATACAGTAAAACCGGGGGATGTGACCAGAGAGGTGACTGCTGGGAATGGGAAATTATACAGTAACACCGGGGGATGTGACCGGAGAGGTGGCTGCTGGCAATGGGGCATTATACAGTAACCCTGGCGGTTGTGACGGAGAGGTGACTGCTGGGATTGGGACATTATACAGTAAAACCGGGGGATGTGACCAGAGAGGTGACTGCTGGGAATGGGGCATTATAGAGTAACACCGTTGGATGTGACCAGAGAGGTGACTGCTTGGAATGGGGCATTATAGAGTAATCCTGGCGGATGTGACAGAGAGGTGACTGCTGGGATTGGGGCATTATAGAGTAACACCGTTGGATGTGACCAGAGAGGTGACTACTGGAAATGGGGCATTATAGAGTAACACAGGGGGATGTGACCTGAGAGGTGATTGGTGGGAATGGGAAATTATACAGTATCACCAGGGGGATGTGACCAGAGAGGTGACTGCTGGGAATGGGAAATTATACAGTAACACCGGGGGATATGACCGGAGAGGTGGCTGCTGGGAATGGGGCATTATACAGTAACCCTGGCGGATGTGACGGAGAGGTGACTGCTGGGATTGGGACATTATACAGTAAAACCGGGGGATGTGACCAGAGAGGTGACTGCTGGGATTGGGGCATTATACAGTAAAACCTGGGGATGTGACCAGAGAGGTGACTGCTGGGATTGGGGCATTATACAGTAAAACCTGGGGATGTGACCGGAGAGGTGACTGCTGGGAATGGGGCATTATACAGGAGCACCGGGGGATGTGACCGGAGAGGTGACTGCTGGGAATGGGACATTATACAGTAACACCAGGGGATGTGCCTGATTGCTAGAGAGGCCGTCCTGCCGAATACCGGTTCCCACCGTTTCCCCTCCCTACAATGCAAGGGGATGTGTAACAAAGACACTTGCCCTCGTATTCCACTGCTACAGGAGAAATCCTTCGATGGTTGGCGACCATGAAAATATTTCTCCTGCCTTCACAAATAAGTCAATCTCAGTGCTGGATCATGAATAGTCAAAGTACATGACCGGACACACTGATACAGCTTTCACATCGCAAAATGCAGGGTCGCATCGGGACTTTGAAACGGTTCAGTCCCAGCCAGGGCTGTCTTAACGGGATGCAGTTAAAATCCCGTTGGAGGGAATCCTGGCGTTCAGAATCCCGATGCCGGAATCCCGACCGCCGAAATCCCGACACTTTCTCCCTCCGTGGGTGTCCACGACACCCCTGGAGGGAGAATAAATTAGCGTGCCGAGCGTAGCAAGGCACCGGGCCTGCTGCGTGGCGAGTGCAGCGAGCCCGCAAGGGGGGGGCGATCCACGTGCCCCCCTTGTCAGGATTTCGGCGTTCGGGATTCCGGCGTCGGGATTTTGAACGCCGGGATCCCGACCGCCGGGATTTCATACTGAATCCGTCGTAACAGCAGTGTAGGCCCCTGGGCAAAGCAATGCACTGGGACCCTTACCTATTCTCCCCTCCTCAGAAAAACTCTAAAGGTGCCCATACACATTCCAATGCGGCGGGTGCAATGTGTGCTTTGAGATGCGCGCTCCCGCGGCATCTCATCGCACTGTACAAAAAGTATGTGCTGCACATACTTTTTGTACTTGCTTTTCATCGCATTGCATGCACAACGCATGTACAAGGCATGCGATGCGTGCTATTTAAGCTCAAAATGCACGCCCGTATCGAGACGTGTATGGGCACCTTAGGGCTGGTTTCACACACTCCGGCTCCTGCCGGACGGTGAAATCCCGCACGGCCAGGGAGCCGTGCCTCACACACTAGTTTATCATGGAAGGGATGGCCACAGCCCGGCAGCCGTCCCTTCCAGTGGCGGGATTCGGCTGCAACCGTGCGGCCGGGCCGTGGCCGTCCCGTGTGAATGGACACAATAGTGTCCATTCACAACTAGTGTGTGCGGCACGGCTCCCTGGCCGTGCGGGATTTCACCGTCCGGCAGGAGCCGGAGTGTGTGAAACCAGCCTTAGTCAGAGAGAACCTGAGAATTCTGACTGGGAAGTGCAATTAACAGGTCAGATGTGGACTGCTGCTTTGAAGTTGGATATCTCCATTTCCCCAGGGCCGATTTTCAAAATTCTGGTATCCCTGGAAAAAGGGGATCCTCAGCTATCAGAGTATGGCCCTTATACACCTGGGGCCCCAGAGCAAGTGCCCATTAAGCCCATACAAAAAGACCGCCCTGGTCCCGGTTCGCTGACGTCATCCGGGGGCGATTATGCTGTGTACACACGGGGGCGATAGGGGCTGAAATCGCTGGGAATATGGTCGCTGAGCAACCATATTGCCAGTGATTGGAGTGTGCACCAGCGATAAATCGCCGGGTGCGCGCTCCCGTTTTCAGCCCCTGAATGGTCGCTGGTCGGAGGAGCATGCTCCTCCGACCAGCGACATCCCCTGCCTCTTCACCCAGCAGTGTTTAAATTTTCATCTGCGACCATCTCTGGTCGCAGATGAAAACGGCACACTGGGCAATATGATTGCTGAGCAATATATTGCTAGCGATCATATTGCCCCGTGTGTACGCACCTTTATTCCTAACAATTTTGCTGCACCCGTCATCTTGAAACGTGCACATGTCCCTTTGATAATGAATTTACAAGACTGCCTAATTAGAGCAATAATTGATATTTGCGTGGAGATTAATAACAGTATTACAGACACACATGCTATGACCGATAACACACACGTAACAGACTTATTTTAATTTTTTTTCTAATGCACTTTATTTCACATTTATCACTTTTCACTTATGTTTTTAATATTTCGCTGTCCTTAATAAATGAATCAATAAACATCATGTTTTAGCCAATTCTCTGTTTCTTGGGTCACTTTATTAATGTACCTATAACATTAATCAGAACATTAATATATGCTAACCTAGATTGCCCCTTGTAGGAATACTTTATCTTTCTTTGCTTCCAAGTCAAATACATATTCCTGGGTGCGCCTCCCCCATTACCAATTGATACTTAATATAGTAATGCAGGGGTGAGATAGCTATACCAATTACAGGCCGTGCGGATTGATAACCTCTATCTATTAACCGGTATCAGCGGTATCAGATGGTCGAAAGTCATCAGGTCGACATACTGCAAAGTCGACATGGGTCTAGGTCGACAGGTCATTAGGTCAACATGGTCTAGGTCGACTGGGTTTTTCACTGGAATTTTGGGGTTTTTTTTGAGCCGACATGTGCCGACAGGCGGAATTTCATGCCCTACCATCCACTAGGGCAGGCGTTCCCAACCACGGTCCTCAGGACACACCAACAGTGCAGGTTTTAGTGATATCCAGGCTTCAGCACAGATGGATTAATCCAAATCACAGGTACTAATTAAGTCACCTGTGCTCAAGCCTGGATATCATTAAAACCTGTATTGTTGGTGTGCCTTGAGGACCGTGGTTGGGAATGCCTGCACTAGGGTGTGGTAGGAGAATAACATAGAGTGCCAAGCACAGCCAGACATGCGAGGGGATGCGGTGCACTTAATCCTGTGTCCATGTTGACTGTGTCGGCATTCGGGTAAAAAAAAAAAGTACAAAACCCCATGTTGAGCTAGACCATTTCGACCTAATGCTTTTTTGGACCAAATGACCTGTTGACCTTGACCCATGTTAACCTTGCAGTATGTTGACCTAATGACTGTCGACAATCTTTAGGTCGACCATATGATCCTTACCTGTTTCAGCAAGGAGTGTGAGGCCAATTTCTCTCCAGGGAATGGAGAAATATCTGTGTTTAGAGCCAGACTAGAATCACGTCTGTCTGTACGGGTTGCCCGTCAGGCCGCGCCCGCAGACAATAGATCGGGTATCATTTTTTTTTTTTTTTTATGTATGTTTGACAAAGGCCATACACTTCATTGGAGGTGAAGATCCGCAGACGAAGGCCAGAGCATACAGCTAATTGCTGCCGATCCTACTATTAAAAAAGAAAAAGGAATGTATTGTATACACAGAACATCAAACATGCCTTCCAACTTTTACCAATAGATCAGTGGGACCTGCATGCAGCTGGCCCTGGAAAGGGGTGGGGCTATGTGCAACGGGGGCGGGACCGGACATCGAGGCCCCGGGTTTTCCATCTTTTTTGCCAGCGTACCCAGCCCCGTCTCTCCTTGCTGCACCTATCCAGCAATCACCGGCTGCCCCACAAAGCAGAGCAGCCATGATCACCTCCCCTCAAGGGACATCAGGGCAGGCTCCAAATAGCGGGACCGTACCACTGTAATCAGGACAGTTGGGAGGAATGCTATTCGTTTTCGGGACTTGTCTCCTGTCCTACATAACAGTTTATAGATGCTGTGACCAGGGGTGAGGGTCATTAAGTCGACAGTAATTAGATCTATTGGTCTGCAGTGAAAAGGTCTACATATGAAAAAGATCGACCTGGTTTAAATTGACGCTGAAAATGGTCGACACAATCCAAAAGGCTGCATGAAAAAGGTCAACACAGGAATAGGTCGACATGAGTTATTAAAGAAAATTGTGTATGTGGAAATCTGCTGACACGGGCACTGTATAAGTGTACAGCGACACGGACACACAGCTCCAATTTCTATTCACTTTTTCTTAATGCACTTTTTTAATTTTAACCTATTTTGCTGTTTTGTGCCAATGAATAAACTGTATATTCTACGCAGGGGCAGAGCGTCCATGGCGTCCCAGTCAGTGACTGCCTCCATCAGAGCAGCCGTAATGGTAATTGGTCTGTACACAGTCTCCGTCCTGCCCCCACTTAAAGTTATTCCTCCTGGTTATATATGGTGGCTAATTATTAATATTATGTAGTTTGAGCAGAAAATATTGTGGTATCAGTGGATGAGTCAAAAACTCAGGCTGCTCCCGGATCCGAAGGCGCTACACCCCACGCCCCTGAAACAGCAGACACTGGAGGAGGATTCGAACCCGTGGTGGCTCAGCCTGAGTGGCTGTCCCAGACGCTGAACTAACGGTACACGCCACTGTACCAGCCACTCATACACGGACTGTCCGTGTATCTCGTAGCTACAATGCAGTGACGTCATTCACGCTGTGCCGCACCATCGCCACCTATTGGCAGCTGCTGGAACTACACCTGGCACATATTGCATCGTCATCACTGCTGCTCCCCCTACATGAGCACTCTGCCCCGGCTGCTCTGATGGAGGCAGTCACTGACTGGGACGCCATGGACGCTCTGCCCCTGCGTAGAAGAAGCGGCTGGTAAGTCCACATGTGCAGAACACCCCCTGAGCATTGAGCAACCTGTGGGTGAGGACTGGAGCTCAGTCTGTATGTTGGTCATGTATGTGACTCCCACAGGGCTGCTGTATGGTGCTACTGGGGATATCTATGTGTATGGGCATACCAGTGTATCCTCAGCAGCGCTACTCTATGGCTCAGGTTGTAATATCTCAGCCCCAGTGCTGTCTGCATTATTATACACTGTATATTATCTATCTGCTTTCCCAAAGTGTGACACAGGTGTATATAGACCAGATTATAATCTATGGAAAGCCTCTGTGTGTATACCATATGTTCTCTCTCTCTGCTGCAGTAGCTATGCGCGCTTTGCTATGTTCTATGATAATAAACACATGTGAGTGTAATGGTAAATATGTGCCCGGCATGCCAATGTGGTGAGATACAGGTGCGCCAAACCGTACAGGCTAGCAAACTGCACGTAGCCATTAGTGCAAATGTAGGAAAACTGGGCATACTGTATATAGGCTGGGATCACTGCTGCGTTCAGGTGACACCAAGTACATGTACGGGATTGCTTGCTGGATGGTTATACCATACCTCCCAACTGTCACGATTACAGCGGGACAGTCCCGATTTTCGGGTCCTGTCCCGCTGTCCCACCCACGGCAGGCATTGTCCCGCTGCGGGGGGTGGCAGTTGGGAGACCCCCCAATCTAGTAGAATAGATGCTGTGCGCATGCGCACAGCGTCTATGGTACTTGTGTAGTTTCACGGCGCCGGAAGTGCAGAGGCTCGCGTGCCGCTCTAGCTATGAAACTTGGCAGCCTGCCAGAGGCTCTGATTAACCGTGCGCGTGCCGCTCTAGCTCTGTCTGACTGAGCTTGTGCCGCTCTAGCTGTATGTAAACAGCGTAGCTGCCGGCCAGCAGCAGCAGCAGCGCTGACAGGTCAATGTCACTGTGGCACTTGTAGTTCCACAGTGAAATAGGCAGCGCCTTGGCACCGATGACAACGGGGGTATGTTAAAGTGCACACCCCGGCACAGCGATGCCGGCGCTTCTAAACTGTACGCGAGATTCAGACGCAACTGCGTTTGAATCTCGAGTCACATAGATAGCCGCTAAGAAGCCGGAAAGCCTGGATTCAGACGCTAAAGCGTTAGAATACAGGCGCCTTGCAAGCCGCAAAGGTGTTGGGGCTTGTAAACCCAGACGCAAATGCGTCTGGATTTACTTAGGTGAAGGGGTACATCTAAATTTAGACGCAAAAGCATTTAAATTTAGGTGGCCCTAGGGGAACACTATTGAAACCCACCCTCAGTGCCACTAGTGGACGCCACAGCTGTGGACCGTGTAAATCCCACTATCTACGGCCACCCGAAGCGTGGCGGTACGCGTCCTACGACCTTTTCATACCCCCACTATCCACGTCAGCGTGGAGTTGAGAATAGAATAGTGTGGCGAGCGCAGCGAGCCCGAAGCGTGGCGAGCGCACGCTGATACCTTCACAGCTATCCGCGTCCCCTCGCGGGCTTCACAGGTGTCAGCGTGAGCCCGAAGCGTGGCGAGCGGACGCTGACACCTGTGAAGCCCGCGAGGGGACGCGGATAGCTGTGAAGGTATGCGTGTCCCCTCGCGCGGCTCACTGCGCTCGCCACGCTTTGGGCTCTGTGGCTCGCTGCGCTCGCCACACTATTCTATTCTCAACTCCATGCCGAAGTGGATAGTGGGGGTTTGAAAAGGTCGTAGGACGCGTACCGCCGCCCCTCGCGGGGCTCTCCACGCTTCGGGTGAGCGTGGATAGTGAGGCTGATTCAGGAACACATTCACCTCAGTGTCTCATACAGGGCTACTGCTGACTGACTACGCAAACTGCGTAGCTCCCTGACTGACTACGTAACGCTGTCCGCGCGCGTCTAAGCCGAAGTGCCGGGAGTGTGAATTGAGACGCTAAATAAGTTAGCGTCTACATTGGGAACACCAGCGGTGTGCCGGGGTTTGCGATGTGCCGGGGTGTGCGATTTATAAGCCCCGTTTGTTTGTTTTTAAGCCCCGTTTGTCTGTTTTTTACACGATACACTTCATTACATTTGGCACGCGCAGCGCTACGCTACCTGGCAGGCTGCCAAGTTTCATAGCTAGAGCGGCATGCGAGCCTCTGCAATTCCGGGGCCGTGAAACTACACAAGTACCGCGTCTATTCTCGTATGAAAATGAGGTCGCGGCTAATTAGCATAAGCTGTGCCCTCATTTGCATACGCCCCACCCCCTATTTCCCCAACACAGAAGTTGGGAGGTATGTTATACAGGGATTATTGTCACATTAGTTATACTGTAGTCTAAAGTGTATACTGTATTATCTACTATCCTAATGGGGCATACACACAGGGGGCGGGATGTACTAAAGGGAAAATGTGGTAAAACGGGGGTTTTACCGCATTTCCCTATGTACCATTACCCGTCCGCCCCGTCTCCGCCTGGCAGGGTATCGCCACCTCTGGGTGGCGATACCCTATAGATGCCTATGGGCTTCTATCGCCGCCCACCGTCCTTGCGACCTCCCCCCCCCTCCCGTCCTCCATCGATCTCCTCCTCCCCCAGCAGGTGTCACAGCCGGGAGGACATCCGGCTGTAGGGAGGAGGAGGAGAGGCAGGGGGACACTGACAGCCGCCAGGATGTGACAGAGACCCCCGCACACCACATTACAGGTATCGCGGGGGTCTCCGTCACCGCAACCCGATGCTAGCCGCATATGTTAGTACATATGCGGTAGCATCGCGGCGGCTGGCAGACGAGGGTCAGTGATGTACATTAATACATCCCGCCCAGGGGGATATGAGGCTTATTTCTAAGTGAGAAAGTAGGGGAGAGGAGGAGAGCACACTGAGTGTCTAGGTCCACTCAGTGTGCTCTCCTCCTCTCCCCTATCCCTATTACATGTATTTTGATCTGTATTAGCTTAAAATCGTTTAGTCGGAGCGGTATGCCAGTTCTCACTGGACCGCTCAGTCAGAGGCGCTACTTGCGTGACGTCCGCAGCGCTCAGATCTGACTCCTAACAGACGGAGATCTCCGGCGCTGACTCTAACACGCCGGAGCTCCTCTGCAGGGTACACGTCCTCATTGACGCGGCTCTCCCTCTCATTTGCGGCGCGCAGTGCTGGTGCAGAGGTGGCAGATCTCACCAGACACGCACCGCTTGAGGGGTGACCCGCGGGGCACCATATTGCCTACCCTATTTGTGATGTGAAGTAATCTGATCAGTAACATCACAGGGGAACATAAACCCAGATAATTTTGTTACCAGCAGATCAGTAATAGGCGACTTAAACGCACAAAATTCCACTGTGGAAAACTGTACAATAAACCATTATTACTAATACATAGAATCTAACCAACATCTAGGAGGATATTGAGTTGGATCACACTGAGTAAGGATTTCTATCCTTTTTAAACCTACACTGTGTGTGTCTTTATGTGTCACTGTCTGTCTATATTTCGCTACATTCTTTTAAACATATCCAAATAAAAGTTAAATTTTACTTTCTTAATAACCTGTGCACCACACAGAGACATACTTTCTCTTCTTTCCAAAAATTGTCAAACCTGTGTCCAGTGGTAGCACACCCTCCCTACTCACGGTTAACCAACCGATGTACAAATACACTGAGGGTAAATGAGAACAATACTGCTTTGATAAAACCTGTGCGACTGATTGCCCCACGTTCCCCTTTCCCCAAAACTCATTTATTTCTAAGTGATCTGACTAGATCGCTTAGAAATGAAAAAAGGATCACTCCACGTGTATACCCTCTGGTGATGACGATTGCGCGGTCCCGCGCGTCGCTGTTGCCTGACTAGATTTACACTGCATCCAGTTATAAATCTAGTCATCGCCAGTGTTCTCACACCAGAGAACACTGGCCGTGACAGATTGTTCAGCACACAATGCTGAGCCATCTGTGCTTAACTGCAAACTTAGCGCAGAGGCTCACTTGCACTGTGTGTGCACAGCTTTAGGGATGGACGTCTTTGCAATTGATGACAATAGTGCAACTGCCCATTGATTGTGGCATACTATGCAATGGATGACCATCAATGTTTTTACCTATTGATGGTGATCCATTTTCTTTGACTGATTGGATTGTGGGCCAATCAAAACATGTAGGCGGTGCTTCATGAGTGTTGGGGCAGAGCTATGCTGGTGGTAAGGGTTGCTGGTCTTACTGTACTGCATATTAAAATAATAATAATAAAAAATATATATATAATTTATGTAAGGTGCTAAACAACATATAATGGTGATTCAATTGTTTTGTGCACCCGTAGCTCTTGCCTAATGTAGTGGGAGCTAATGAATTGTTCGCAGCACTTGCCCTGGTCTTGTCGGCTGCATTTTTGCGCCCTAAATAAACTAGATGCAGCTTATTGCCCTACTGTGCGTGAAGGGTGCGAGGAGAAATCCAGGTGAGGTGCAGCCTGGGAGTCGGGTCACCAAACAATTGACTTTGATTTTAAAGCTTGTTTGTCACTGAGCGTATGTTGCAGGCATGTCCAAAATGTGGCCCTTCAGCTGTTTTGAAACTACACATCCCAGCATGCCTTGACATAGTTTTAGTATTCCCTAATAGCAAAACTGTGGCAAGGCATGATGGGACTTGCAGTTTCACAAAAGCTGGCGGGCCATAGTTTGGACATGATTGGTGTATTGGGTTCATTAGCTGTTCACTAGCATTTTGCACAAACCACTTTGGCACATATGGAGATGTAATCTCTTTATTAGTGTTTTTATTAGTCTTGCACTCTACTATTACATATAATGCATGCCTTGACACCGTTTCACCGTTCGTGACACCCAAAATGTCGTTAAAATATTTGTTCCAACCAGATTGTTGCTCGGAAAATGTCCAAACTTTTTTTATTTCTTTACATTTTTGAAATACACAAAATGTTAAAATTGGATGTGAATTTCTACTTCATTTCCTTACATACAGGGAGCAACTTCTATCAGTCACCCCACCTTGACAAAGTGCCCAGCGAGGCATGAAACAGGTTGGAGACTTTGCTGCTGCCCGAAGTACCGACACGCCAGTCGCTGACGTCAGCAAGCCGCGCCCCGGGACCAAAGCCGCAACAGAAGATTCCACCCAGAAGCGGACAGCAACTGAGCTGAGGAATACCGCTGCCTCTGTAAGGTTAGGGTTAGTAGGGACAGCACGACAATCTCCCTCTCTCACCTCACATCCTCCAAAAGGAGTGTAAACATTATTTTACTAATACATTTTTACTTTACAGGTGTCACTCGTATAAACTTATCCCATCGCTCTTTTTTACCCCTCAGAACCTTTGCATTTATGAGAGCTGCTATACCATCAGTGCAGTTGATTTAACATTTTTCTCCTCACTTAGGATTATGTGCCACCGAAGAAGGACGGTGAATGTGAGACACCCAGCAGCAGCCGTCCCTATGTGTTCAGAAGAGGGATCAAGACCCAGGATTCCAAGACTGTGCCTTAACCTCACTCATTGATAAATGAGAGAGACAATGACCATAAGATCCTGAAACTCACCAACAAAATCATCCAGCTGCTGACCGGAGAGGTGACTGCTGGGAATAGGTCATTATACAGTAACACCGGGGGAGGTGACTGCTGGGAATGGGACATTATACAGTAACATCGGGGGTTGTGACCAGAGAGATGACTGCTGGGAATGGAACATTATACAGTAACACCGGGGGATGTGACCGGAGAGGTGACTGCTGGGAATGGGGCATTATACAGTAACAATAGGGGATTTGACCGGAGAGGTGACTGCTGGGAATGGGTCATTATACAGTAACACCAGAGGATGAGACCGGAGAGGTGACTGCTGGGAATGGGGCATTATACAGTAACAATGGGGGGGGGGGGGGGTGACCAGAGAGGTGACTGCTGGGAATGGGACATTATACATTAGCACCGAGGGATGTGACCAGAGAGGTGACTGCTGGAATGGGGAATTATACAGTAACACCGGAGAGGTGCCCGCTGGGAATGAGGCATTATACAGTAACATCGGGGGATGTGACCAGAGATGTGACTGCTGGGAATGTGGAATTATACAGTAACACCGGGGGAGGTGACTGCTGTAAATGGGACATGATACAGTAACATCGGGGGATGTGACCTGAGAGGATACAGCTGGGAATGGGACATTATACAGTAACACCTGGGGATGTGACCGGAGAGAAGACTGCTGGGATTGGGACATTATACAGTAACACGGGGGGATGGAAATGGGACATTATACAGTAACACCGGGGGATGTGACCGGAGAGGTGACTGCTGGGTATGGGACAGTATACAGTAACATCAGAAGAATGTAACCAGAGAGGTGTCTGCTGGGAATGAGACATTATACAGTATCACCAGAGGATGAGACCGGAGAGGTGACTGCTGGGATTGGGGCATTATACAGCAACACAGGGGGATGTGACCAGAGAGGTGACTGCTGGGAATGGGAGAGAGAGGGTGGAGAGAGAGAGGGTAGAGAGAGAGAGAGGGTGGAGAGAGGGTGAGGCGAGAGAAAGAGGGTGGAGAGAGGGTGAGGCGAGAGAGGGTGAGGCGAGAGAGAGAGATAGAGTGAGGGTGAGAGAGAGTGAGGGTGAGGCGAGAGAGAGGGTGAGGCGAGAGAGAGGGTGAGGCGAGAGAGGGTGAGGCGAGAGAGAGAGAGAGGGTGAGGAGAGAGAGAGGGTGAGGCGAGAGATAGGGTGAGGCGAGAGAGAGAGAGGGTGAGGCGAGAGAGAGAGAGGGTGAGGCGAGAGGGTGAGGCGAGAGAGAGGGTGAGGCGAGAGAGAGAGAGGGAGAGAGGCGAGAGAGAGAGGGTGAGGCGAGAGAGAGAGAGGGTGAGGTGAGAGAGAGAGAGGGTGAAGTGAGATAGGGTGGAGAGAGAGAGAGAGGGTGGAGAGAGAGAGGGTGGAGAGAGAGAGAGAGGGTGGAGAGAGAGATGGTGGAGAGAGAGAGAGGGTGGAGAGAGGGAGAGAGAGAGGGTGGAGAGAGAGAGGGAGAGAGAGAGGGTGGAGAGAGAGAGAGTGAGGCGAGAGAGAGAGGGTGAGGCGAGAGAGAGAGAGAGAGGGTGAGGCGAGAGAGGGTGGAGAGAGAGAGAGGGTGGAGAGAAAGAGGGTAGAGAGAGAGAGAGAGAGAGTGGGTGGAGAGAGGGTGAGGCGAGAGAGAGAGGGTGAGGCGAGAGAGAGGGTGAGGCGAGAGAGAGAGAGGGTGAGGCGAGAGAGAGAGAGAGGGTGAGGCGAGAGAGAGAGAGAGTGAGGCGAGAGAGAGAGGGTGAGGCGAGAGAGAGAGGGTGAGGCGAGAGAGAGAGAGGGTGAGGCGAGAGAGAGAGGGTGAGGCGAGAGAGAGAGAGAGAGAGGGGGGGTGAGGCGAGAGAGAGAGGGTGAGGCGAGAGAGAGAGAGAGAGGGTGAGGCGAGAGAGAGAGTGGAGAGAGAGAGAGAGGGTGGAAAGAGAGAGGGTGGAGAGAGAGAGGGTGGAGAGAGAGAGAGGGTGGAGAGAGAGAGAGAGAGGGTGGAGAGAGAGAGGGTGGAGAGAGAGAGAGAGGGTGGAGAGAGAGAGAGAGGGTGGAGAGAGAGAAAAGGAGAGGGGGTATGGAGGAGGGGAAGTGAAGGAGAGGAGGGGGGAGTGGAGGAGCAGAGAAGGGGAGGGGGTGCGGAGTATAGGAGGTGAGCAGGAGGGAAGCGAGAGGAGGAAGGGGAGCTGAGGAGTGAGAGGAAAGAAGAAAGGAAAGTAGGGGAGGGGGTGAGGAGTATTGGAAGCAAAAGAAAGGAGGGGGAAACAGGAAAGGAGGAGGGGGAGCGGAGGAGGTGGTTGGGGAGCTGAGGAGGAGGGGAGAACAGAGAGCAGGAGCAGATAAGAAGAGGGGGAGAGGAGGAGGAGAGGAGGCATGGAGGAGGTGCAGAGAAGGGAGCGCAGTGCAAGCTGGTGCTGGGTACCTCCTGTGACAATCAGCAGCGATGGTAGCGATGATTTTGCTGCCCCTGCTCCTGGGCAGACTGGGTCTGCTGCACTTTCTCTTCTTCTGTGCTAGTCATCTCTTCCTGCTCCATCTCCCCGGCGCTGGGTCTTCTCTTCCTGTACCCCAGCACAGGTTCACTGGCAGTCAGAGAGAGAAAAGTGTGGGGAAATTGGTGAGGAGAGCAAAAGAGGGGAAAGGGAGAGCTGGGGAGAGGAGGAGGGGAAGGAGGAGAGGGATCAGAGAAGAAGGAGCAAAGGAGTGGAGGAGGGGGATCAGAGAAGGAGCAAAGGAGTGGAGGAGGAGAGAAGCGGACATGTAGAGAAGTAGCACAGAAGGCACTGTGTACCTCTTGTCATTGGTGCTGCATGGTACATGATCAGCAGCGATTGAAATGCTCCTCCTCCTCCGACGAAAAGTGGTGGGGAGGAGAGAGAGAAGGGGAGCAGAGAAGAGGAGGAGTAAGAGGAGGGAGAGTAGAGGAGGAGAGGAGAAGGGAGAGCAGGAGAAGAGGAGAGGGGTGAGGAGGAGGGGAAGTGCAGGAGAAGAGGGGAGGGGGAGAGGAAGAGAGGGGAAGCGGAGAAGTGAGAGAAGGGGAGGGGGTGCGGAGGAGATGAGGTGAGCAGGAGGGAAGCAAAGGAGAGGAGGAGGAGGGTAGTGGAGGAGGGAAAGAGATGTGGTAGCTGAGGAGAAGAGGAGCGGAGACAAGGAGAAGGGAAAGCAGGGGAGGGGTGAAGAGGATTGGAAGCAGAAGAAAGGAGGGGAAGCAGAGGAAAGGAGGAGCAGAGGAGAGGAGGAGCGGAGGAAGGGAAGCTGAAGAGAGGTTGTGGGGGAGGAGAGGGGGGGAGGAGAGGAGAGTAGGAGGGAGCGGAGGATGGAGAGTAGATGAGGAGGAGGTGGGGGAGCTAAGGGAAGGAGTAGGAGGAGTTATGAGGCTGCTGATCCCTGTGTGTGGTTATATATCTCTTATATATTTGGCTACATCTGTCACTCAAAGTGTGTCTGGAGCTATAACGCTGGGTGGAGCCTCTGACTCACATGATTGACTCACATGACAGAGAACCAGCCCAGTGAGCCCACAGACAGTGCCAGACACCCTCTGCCTCTCCATGTTACACAGCAAAGACACAACTACTCACCAGACACACCAGGTGAGCGCCCCACACCTCTATACCTCCCAACATGACCCTCTCCAGGAGGGACAGAATGCTCTGTTTGTGGACTTCCATCTTAATTTATGATTGTCATCACCTGTCATTTTAAACAGGGTACTTGACAAGAAAGGTGTTTAAGCACAGGTGATGGTAATCCATAAATTAAGAAGAAAGTCCAGAAACAGAGCAATGTGTCCCTCCTGGAGAGGGTCATGTTGGGTATGCACCTCCCCCCCCCCCCCCCCCCATTCACGGCATCCCCACGATTAAATGGCACATGCAAAACACTGACATGGCTATGGTCGACAATGAAAAAGGTTGACAAGATTTATTTTTCACTTTTTCAATGTTTTCATATTCATTCTCATGTGTCGACATGGACACCAATGAAGTGCCACACTTATGTCAACATTTACATGTGTTGACCTTTCTGTGCTGATTTTTTCTAGTGGCGATTCGCAGCACACCCGGTGACTCCCACGATCCTCCCTCCCACGATTCGCGACAACCCCCCGGGCCCCCCCTCCCACGGTTCATGGTGCCACGATTCGCGGCACCCACACCCCCCCCCCCCGCATCCCCCCCCTCCCGCAATTCTCGGCATCCACCCACGACCCCTCCTCCCGTGATTCGCGGACACCCCTCACCTCCTCCCTCCCCCCCCGCGCGAGATTCACGGCAACCCCAGGATTAAATGGCACATGCAAAACACTCTGGCACGGCTATGGTCGACAATGAAAAAGGTTGACATGAGTTTTGAAGATTTATTTTTCTTTTTTTTGAATGTTTTCATATTCATTCTCATGTGTCGACATGGACACCGATGAAGTGCCACATGTGTTGAACTTTCTGTGTTGATTTTTTCTTGTAGCAATTTTTTTCCAGTGACAACTATGAACTATGTGCACGTCCACCTACACATCATCAACCAATTCTTTGTATAATATATAACACCTGTTCTGTTTCACTGTAGGTGTTTTAAGTCAAACCTTTACCTGCTACTATTACTGTTTATGTAAATGCATTCTGAATGACAGCAACATCCTACCATCCTTCTACACGAATATATAACCAACTAGGTGAATTATCGCGCCCCGTGCCCCCCCCCCCCTCCCGCAATTCACGGACCCCCCGATCACTACCCAGCCTCCTTTTTTCCTGTGTCGTGACCTCCGCCAGTGGGAGCCGCTGACTCAGAAACACCCTACTATACTATTGAACACACACACCTAAACAACATGCACACACAGCCCCCCCCCCCCCACACACCCACAAATGTCACTGTACCATCCACACTATCAATGTACATCTTACTCTGTAACCGCTTTTTAATTAAACAAAACAAGACACACCCCCTTCCACATCATATGCTCTCTATTTAACACATTTCACCTATAACTCAAGTTGCAATGCAGGCCATCTTTCATACAATTCTAACCATCTTTCTCATATACAAATGTTCACAAATTAAGGGGGCGCAGCCCCTTACGACGGTGTGATGAGCGCCCGTAGGCAGGGCCGTCTTTTCATATGGGCTTAATGGGCACTTGCCCAGGGGCCCCAGGTGTATAAGGGCCCTATTCTGATAGCTGAGGATCCCCTTTTTCCAGGGATACCAGAATTTTGAAAATCGGCCCTGGGGAACTGGAGATATCCAACTTCAAAGCAGCAGTCCACATCCGACCTGTTAATTACAATTCCCTGTTATATTTCTCAGGTTTTCTCTGACATAGAGTTTTTCTGAGAGTATATTCCAAAACCTGGGACTCTCCCCTTTCTGAAGACACTAGCATGCCCAGAACCAGAGATATCAGCCTTCCAGCAGCCGGTCCCTGCTCCAGCTCCAAACGTCTGGTGTACAGTTTTATATTTTTGTCAATGGATTGCTCTGGCTCCTGATCTCTGATCCCCAAGTCCCCAGAACCTCCTGAAAGTTGGGACTCTAGGTTTTTATACTAGTGAAGGCTAAGAAATCTATTTCCAGATAATGGCGATATCTGCAGTCAACAACCTGCCCTTCCACCGGAAAATGACGAATATTAAGCCCACTCCGTTATCCAACCTTCCCCTGCGTATAAAACACCCCCTACCTCCCTGGAAGTCATTTACAAGGGACCCTTCATTCAGCTCAGTGCCCCCTTCCACACGTTAGTGTTCACCCTCCCACCACCTGTGCAGTAAAGGAGTAATTAGCAGAAGTTACTGCTCCAGGTCCTACATGTTGAGTGGAAGATAGAGCACCTCCTGCCACCCGTGGGACATCAAAGCTGCTGCTGCAAGCACCCCCCCACCCCTAGGAGGGGAGAATGGGTAAGGGCCCCAGTGCATTGCTTTGCCCAGGGA
>NW_028142353.1:0-82121 GCF_055691185.1 Crinia signifera
CTTTGGGGGCCAGCAACAGTTGCCAGGGCAACATTGGGCATGGCAGGGGGCTTAAGGGAGTCAGGACCCGCCCACTTCCGCTTTGGGGGCCAGCAACAGTTGCCAGGGCTACCCTGGGCATGGCAGGGTGCTTAAGGGCGCCAGGACCCGCCCACTTCCGCTTTGGGGGCCAGCAACAGTTGCCAGGGCAACATTGGGCATGGCAGGGGGCTTAAGGGAGTCAGGACCCGCCCACTTCCGCTTTGGGGGCCAGCAACAGTTGCCAGGGCAACCCTGGGCAAGGCAGGGGGCTTAAGGGCGCCAGGACCCGCCCACTTCCGCTTTGGGGGCCAGAAACAGTTGCCAGGGCTACCCTGGGCATGGCAGGGGGCTTAAGGGCGCCTGGACCCGCCCACTTCCGCTTTGGGGGCCAGCAACAGTTGCCAGGGCTACCCTGGGCATGGCAGGGGGCTTAAGGGCGCCAGGACCCGCCCACTTCCGCTTTGGGGGCCAGCAACAGTTGCCAGGGCAACATTGGGCATGGCAGGGGGCTTAAGGGAGTCAGGAACCCGCCCACTTCCGCATTGGGGGCCAGCAACAGTTGCCAGGGCAACCCTGGGCAAGGCAGGGGGCTTAAGGGCGCCAGGACCCGCCCACTTCCGCTTTGGGGGCCAGAAACAGTTGCCAGGGCAACCATGGGCATTGCAGGAGGCTTAAGGGGGCCTGGACCCGCCCACTTCCGCTTTGGGGGCCAGCAACAGTTGCCAGGGCAACCCTGGGCATGGCAGGGGGCTTAAGGGCGCCAGAACCCGCCCACTTCCGATTTGGGGGCCAGCAACAGTTGCCAGGGCTACCCTGGGCATGGCAGGGGGCTTAAGGGCGCCAGGACCCGCCCACTTCCGCTTTGGGGGCCAGCAACAGTTGCCAGGGCAACCATGGGCATTGCAGGAGGCTTAAGGGGGCCTGGACCCGCCCACTTCCGCTTTGGGGGCCAGCAACAGTTGCCAGGGCAACCCTGGGCATGGCAGGGGGCTTAAGGGCGCCAGGACCCACCCACTTCCGCTTTGGGGCCAGCAACAGTTGCCAGGGCAACCCTGGGCATGGCAGGGGGCTTAAGGGCGCCTGGACCCGCCCACTTCCGCTTTGGGGGCCAGCAACAGTTGCCAGGGCAACCCTGGGCATGGCAGGGGGCTTAAGGGCGCCAGAACCCGCCCACTTCCGCTTTGGGGGCCAGCAACAGTTGCCAGGGCAACATTGGGCATGGCAGGGGGCTTAAGGGAGTCAGGACCCGCCCACTTCCGCTTTGGGGACCAGCAACAGTTGCCAGGGCAACATTGGGCATGGCAGGGAGCTTAAGGGCGCCTGGACCAACCCACTTCCGCTTTGGGGGCCAGCAACAGTTTCCAGGGCAACCATGGGCATGGCAGGGGGCTTAAGGGGGCCTGGACCCGCCCACTTCCGCTTTGGGGGCCAGCAACAGTTGCCAGGGCATCATTGGGCATGGCAGGGGGCTTAAGGGCGCCAGGACCTGCCCACTTCCGCTTTGGGGGCCAGCAACAGTTGCCAGGGCAACCCTGGGCATGGCAGGGGGCTTAAGGGAGTCAGGACCCGCCCACTTCCGCTTTTGGGGCCAGCAACAGTTGCCAGGGCAAACCTGTGCATGGCAGGGGGCTTAATGGGGCCTGGACCCGCCCACTTCCGCTTTGGGGGCCAGCAACAGTTGCCAGGGCAACATTGGGCATGGCAGGGGGCTTAAGGGAGTCAGGACCCGCCCACTTCCGCTTTGGGGGCCAGCAACAGTTGCCAGGGCAACATTGGGCATGGCAGGGGGCTTAAGGGCGCCTGGACCCGCCCACTTCCGCTTTGGGGGCCAGCAACAGTTTCCAGGGCAACCATGGGCATGGCCGGGGGCTTAAGGGGGGCCTGGACCCACCCTCTTCCGCTTTAGGGGCCAGCAACAGTTGCCAGGGCATCATTGGGCATGGCAGGGGGCTTAAGGGCGCCAGGACCCGCCCACTTCCGCTTTGGGGGCCAGCAACAGTTGCCAGGGCAACCATGGGCATGGCAGGAGGCTTAAGGGGGCCTGGACCCGCCCACTTCCGCTTTGGGGGCCAGCAACAGTTGCTACGGCAACCCTGGGCATGTCAGGGGGCTTAAGGGGGCCAGGACCCGCCCACTTCCGCTTTGGGGGCCAGCAACAGTTGCCAGGGCAACCCTGGGCATGGCAGGGGGCTTAAGGGGGCCAGGACCCGCCCACTTCCGCTTTGGGGGCCAGCAACAGTTGCCAGGGCAACCCTGGGCATGGCAGGGGGCTTAAGGGCGCCTGGACCCGCCCACTTCCGCTTTGGGGGCCAGCAACAGTTGCCAGGGCAACCCTGGGCATGGCAGGGGGCTTAAGGGCGCCAGGACCCGCCCACTTCCGCTTTGGGGGCCAGCAACAGTTGCCAGGGCAACACTGGACATGGCAGGGGGCTTAAGGGCGCCTGGACCCACCCACTTCCGCTTTGGGGGCCAGCAACAGTTGCCAGGGTAAACCTGGGCATGGCAGGGGGCTAGGACACACCCACTTCCGCTTTGGGGGCCAGCAACAGTTGCCAGGGCAACATTGGGCATGGCAGGTGGCTTAAGGGCGCCAGGACCCGCCCACTTCCGCTTTGGGGGCCAGCAATAGTTGCCAGGGCAACCCTGGGCATGGCAGGGGGCTTAAGGGAGTCAGGACCCGCCCACTTCCGCTTTGGGGACCAGCAACAGTTGCCAGGGCAACATTGGGCATGGCAGGGAGCTTAAGGTTGCCTGGACCCGCCCACTTCCGCTTTGGGGGCCAGCAACAGTTGCCAGGGCATCATTGGGCATGGCAGGGGGCTTAAGGGCGCCAGGACCCGCCCACTTCCGCTTTGGGGGCCAGCAACAGTTGCCAGGGCAACCATGGGCATTGCAGGAGGCTTAAGGGGGCCTGGACCCGCCCACTTCCGCTTTGGGGGCCAGCAACAGTTGCCAGGGCAACATTGGGCATGGCAGGGAGCTTAAGGGTGCCTGGACCAACCCACTTCCGCTTTGGGGGCCAGCAACAGTTTCCAGGGCAACCATGGGCATGGCAGGGGGCTTAAGGGGGCCTGGACCCGCCCACTTCCGCTTTGGGGGCCAGCAACAGTTGCCAGGGCATCATTGGGCATGGCAGGGTGCTTAAGGGCGCCAGGACCCGCCCACTTCCGCTTTGGGGGCCAGCAACAGTTGCCAGGGCAACATTGGGCATGGCAGGGGGCTTAAGGGAGTCAGGACCCGCCCACTTCCGCTTTGGGGGCCAGCAACAGTTGCCAGGGCTACCCTGGGCATGGCAGGGTGCTTAAGGGCGCCAGGACCCGCCCACTTCCGCTTTGGGGGCCAGCAACAGTTGCCAGGGCAACATTGGGCATGGCAGGGGGCTTAAGGGAGTCAGGACCCGCCCACTTCCGCTTTGGGGGCCAGCAACAGTTGCCAGGGCAACCCTGGGCAAGGCAGGGGGCTTAAGGGCGCCAGGACCCGCCCACTTCCGCTTTGGGGGCCAGAAACAGTTGCCAGGGCTACCCTGGGCATGGCAGGGGGCTTAAGGGCGCCTGGACCCGCCCACTTCCGCTTTGGGGGCCAGCAACAGTTGCCAGGGCTACCCTGGGCATGGCAGGGGGCTTAAGGGCGCCAGGACCCGCCCACTTCCGCTTTGGGGGCCAGCAACAGTTGCCAGGGCAACATTGGGCATGGCAGGGGGCTTAAGGGAGTCAGGAACCCGCCCACTTCCGCTTTGGGGGCCAGCAACAGTTGCCAGGGCAACCCTGGGCAAGGCAGGGGGCTTAAGGGCGCCAGGACCCGCCCACTTCCGCTTTGGGGGCCAGAAACAGTTGCCAGGGCAACCATGGGCATTGCAGGAGGCTTAAGGGGGCCTGGACCCGCCCACTTCCGCTTTGGGGGCCAGCAACAGTTGCCAGGGCAACCCTGGGCATGGCAGGGGGCTTAAGGGCGCCAGAACCCGCCCACTTCCGATTTGGGGGCCAGCAACAGTTGCCAGGGCTACCCTGGGCATGGCAGGGGGCTTAAGGGCGCCAGGACCCGCCCACTTCCGCTTTGGGGGCCAGCAACAGTTGCCAGGGCAACCATGGGCATTGCAGGAGGCTTAAGGGGGCCTGGACCCGCCCACTTCCGCTTTGGGGGCCAGCAACAGTTGCCAGGGCAACCCTGGGCATGGCAGGGGGCTTAAGGGCGCCAGGACCCACCCACTTCCGCTTTGGGGCCAGCAACAGTTGCCAGGGCAACCCTGGGCATGGCAGGGGGCTTAAGGGCGCCTGGACCCGCCCACTTCCGCTTTGGGGGCCAGCAACAGTTGCCAGGGCAACATTGGGCATGGCAGGGGGCTTAAGGGCGCCAGGACCCGCACACTTCCGCTTTGGGGGCCAGAAACAGTTGCCAGGGCTACCCTGGGCATGGCAGGGGGCTTAAGGGAGTCAGGACCCGCCCACTTCCGCTTTTGGGGCCAGCAACAGTTGCCAGGGCTACCCTGGGCATGGCAGGGTGCTTAAGGGCGCCAGGACCCGCCCACTTCCGCTTTGGGGGCCAGCAACAGTTGCCAGGGCAACATTGGGCATGGCAGGGGGCTTAAGGGAGTCAGGACCCGCCCACTTCCGCTTTGGGGGCCAGCAACAGTTGCCAGGGCTACCCTGGGCATGGCAGGGTGCTTAAGGGCGCCAGGACCCGCCCACTTCCGCTTTGGGGGCCAGCAACAGTTGCCAGGGCAACATTGGGCATGGCAGGGGGCTTAAGGGAGTCAGGACCCGCCCACTTCCGCTTTGGGGGCCAGCAACAGTTGCCAGGGCAACCCTGGGCAAGGCAGGGGGCTTAAGGGCGCCAGGACCCGCCCACTTCCGCTTTGGGGGCCAGAAACAGTTGCCAGGGCTACCCTGGGCATGGCAGGGGGCTTAAGGGCGCCTGGACCCGCCCACTTCCGCTTTGGGGGCCAGCAACAGTTGCCAGGGCTACCCTGGGCATGGCAGGGGGCTTAAGGGCGCCAGGACCCGCCCACTTCCGCTTTGGGGGCCAGCAACAGTTGCCAGGGCAACATTGGGCATGGCAGGGGGCTTAAGGGAGTCAGGAACCCGCCCACTTCCGCTTTGGGGGCCAGCAACAGTTGCCAGGGCAACCCTGGGCAAGGCAGGGGGCTTAAGGGCGCCAGGACCCGCCCACTTCCGCTTTGGGGGCCAGAAACAGTTGCCAGGGCAACCATGGGCATTGCAGGAGGCTTAAGGGGGCCTGGACCCGCCCACTTCCGCTTTGGGGGCCAGCAACAGTTGCCAGGGCAACCCTGGGCATGGCAGGGGGCTTAAGGGCGCCAGAACCCGCCCACTTCCGATTTGGGGGCCAGCAACAGTTGCCAGGGCTACCCTGGGCATGGCAGGGGGCTTAAGGGCGCCAGGACCCGCCCACTTCCGCTTTGGGGGCCAGCAACAGTTGCCAGGGCAACCATGGGCATTGCAGGAGGCTTAAGGGGGCCTGGACCCGCCCACTTCCGCTTTGGGGGCCAGCAACAGTTGCCAGGGCAACCCTGGGCATGGCAGGGGGCTTAAGGGCGCCAGGACCCACCCACTTCCGCTTTGGGGCCAGCAACAGTTGCCAGGGCAACCCTGGGCATGGCAGGGGGCTTAAGGGCGCCTGGACCCGCCCACTTCCGCTTTGGGGGCCAGCAACAGTTGCCAGGGCAACCCTGGGCATGGCAGGGGGCTTAAGGGCGCCAGAACCCGCCCACTTCCGCTTTGGGGGCCAGCAACAGTTGCCAGGGCAACATTGGGCATGGCAGGGGGCTTAAGGGAGTCAGGACCCGCCCACTTCCGCTTTGGGGACCAGCAACAGTTGCCAGGGCAACATTGGGCATGGCAGGGAGCTTAAGGGCGCCTGGACCAACCCACTTCCGCTTTGGGGGCCAGCAACAGTTTCCAGGGCAACCATGGGCATGGCAGGGGGCTTAAGGGCGCCAGGACCCGCCCACTTCCGCTTTGGGGGCCAGCAACAGTTGCCAGGGCAACACTGGACATGGCAGGGGGCTTAAGGGCGCCTGGACCCACCCACTTCCGCTTTGGGGGCCAGCAACAGTTGCCAGGGTAAACCTGGGCATGGCAGGGGGCTAGGACACACCCACTTCCGCTTTGGGGGCCAGCAACAGTTGCCAGGGCAACATTGGGCATGGCAGGTGGCTTAAGGGCGCCAGGACCCGCCCACTTCCGCTTTGGGGGCCAGCAATAGTTGCCAGGGCAACCCTGGGCATGGCAGGGGGCTTAAGGGAGTCAGGACCCGCCCACTTCCGCTTTGGGGACCAGCAACAGTTGCCAGGGCAACCCTGGGCATGGCAGGGGGCTTAAGAGCGCCTGGACCCGCCCACTTCCGCTTTGGGGGCCAGCAACAGTTGCCAGGGCACTCCTAAGCATGGCAGGGGGCTTAAGGGCGCCTGGACCCGCCCACTTCCGCTTTGGGGGCCAGCAACAGTTGCCAGGGCAACCCTGGGCAAGGCAGGGGGCTTAAGGGAGTCAGGACCCGCCCACTTCTGCTTTGGGGACCAGCAACAGTTGCCAGGGCAACCATGGGCATTGCAGGAGGCTTAAGGGGGCCTGGACCCGCCCACTTCCGCTTTGGGGGCCAGCAACAGTTGCCAGGGCAACCCTGGGCATGGCAGGGGGCTTAAGGGCGCCAGAACCCGCCCACTTCCGATTTGGGGGCCAGCAACAGTTGCCAGGGCTACCCTGGGCATGGCAGGGGGCTTAAGGGCGCCAGGACCCGCCCACTTCCGCTTTGGGGGCCAGCAACAGTTGCCAGGGCAACCATGGGCATTGCAGGAGGCTTAAGGGGGCCTGGACCCGCCCACTTCCGCTTTGGGGGCCAGCAACAGTTGCCAGGGCAACCCTGGGCATGGCAGGGGGCTTAAGGGCGCCAGGACCCACCCACTTCCGCTTTGGGGCCAGCAACAGTTGCCAGGGCAACCCTGGGCATGGCAGGGGGCTTAAGGGCGCCTGGACCCGCCCACTTCCGCTTTGGGGGCCAGCAACAGTTGCCAGGGCAACCCTGGGCATGGCAGGGGGCTTAAGGGCGCCAGAACCCGCCCACTTCCGCTTTGGGGGCCAGCAACAGTTGCCAGGGCAACATTGGGCATGGCAGGGGGCTTAAGGGAGTCAGGACCCGCCCACTTCCGCTTTGGGGACCAGCAACAGTTGCCAGGGCAACATTGGGCATGGCAGGGAGCTTAAGGGCGCCTGGACCAACCCACTTCCGCTTTGGGGGCCAGCAACAGTTTCCAGGGCAACCATGGGCATGGCAGGGGGCTTAAGGGGGCCTGGACCCGCCCACTTCCGCTTTGGGGGCCAGCAACAGTTGCCAGGGCATCATTGGGCATGGCAGGGGGCTTAAGGGCGCCAGGACCTGCCCACTTCCGCTTTGGGGGCCAGCAACAGTTGCCAGGGCAACCCTGGGCATGGCAGGGGGCTTAAGGGAGTCAGGACCCGCCCACTTCCGCTTTTGGGGCCAGCAACAGTTGCCAGGGCAAACCTGTGCATGGCAGGGGGCTTAATGGGGCCTGGACCCGCCCACTTCCGCTTTGGGGGCCAGCAACAGTTGCCAGGGCAACATTGGGCATGGCAGGGGGCTTAAGGGAGTCAGGACCCGCCCACTTCCGCTTTGGGGGCCAGCAACAGTTGCCAGGGCAACCCTGGGCAAGGCAGGGGGCTTAAGGGCGCCAGGACCCGCACACTTCCGCTTTGGGGGCCAGAAACAGTTGCCAGGGCTACCCTGGGCATGGCAGGGGGCTTAAGGGAGTCAGGACCCGCCCACTTCCGCTTTTGGGGCCAGCAACAGTTGCCAGGGCTACCCTGGGCATGGCAGGGTGCTTAAGGTTGTCAGGACCCGCCCACTTCCGCTTTGGGGGCCAGCAACAGTTGCCAGGGCAACCCTGGGCAAGGCAGGGGGCTTAAGGGCGCCAGGACCCACCCACTTCCGCTTTGGGGACCAGCAACAGTTGCCAGGGCTACCCTGGGCATGGCAGGGGGCTTAAGGGCGCCAGGACCCGCCCACTTCCGCTTTGGGGGCCAGCAACAGTTGCCAGGGCAACATTGGGCATGGCAGGGGGCTTAAGGGAGTCAGGACCCGCCCACTTAAGCTTTGGGGGCCAGCAACAGTTGCCAGGGCAACCCTGGGCAAGTCAGGGGGCTTAAGGGCGCCAGGACCCGCCCACTTCCGCTTTGGGGGCCAGAAACAGTTGCCAGGGCTACCCTGGGCATGGCAGGGGGCTTAAGGGCGCCTGGACCCGCCCACTTCCGCTTTGGGGGCCAGCAACAGTTGCCAGGGCAACCCTGGGCATGGCAGGGGGCTTAAGGGGCCCTGGACCCGCCCACTTCCGCTTTGGGGCCAGCAACAGTTGCCAGGGCAACCCTGGGCATGGCAGGGGCTTAAGGGCGCCTGGACCCGCCCACTTCCGCTTTGGGGGCCAGCAACAGTTGCCAGGGCAACCCTGGGCATGGCAGGGGGCTTAAGGGCACCAGAACCCGCCCACTTCCGCTTTGGGGGCCAGCAACAGTTGCCAGGGCAACATTGGGCATGGCAGGAAGCTTAAGGGCGCTTGGACCCGCCCACTTCCGCTTTGGGGGCCAGCAACAGTTTCCAGGGCAACCATGGGCATGGCCGGGGGCTTAAGGGGGCCTGGACCCGCCCACTTCCGCTTTAGGGGCCAGCAACAGTTGCCAGGGCATCATTGGGCATGGCAGGGGGCTTAAGGGCGCCAGGACCCGCCCACTTCCGCTTTGGGGGCCAGCAACAGTTGCCAGGGCAACCATGGGCATGGCAGGAGGCTTAAGGGGGCCTGGACCCGCCCACTTCCGCTTTGGGGGCCAGCAACAGTTGCCAGGGCAACCCTGCGCATGGCAGGGGCTTAAGGGTGCCTGGACCCTCCCACTTCCGCTTTGGGGGCCAGCAACAGTTGCCAGGGCAACCCTGGGCATGGCAGGGGGCTTAAGGGCGCCAGAACCCGCCCACTTCCGCTTTGGGGGCCAGCAACAGTTGCCAGGGCAACATTGGGCATGGCAGGAAGCTTAAGGGCGCCTGGACCCGCCCACTTCCGCTTTGGGGGCCAGCAACAGTTTCCAGGGCAACCATGGGCATGGCCGGGGGCTTAAGGGGGGCCTGGACCCACCCTCTTCCGCTTTAGGGGCCAGCAACAGTTGCCAGGGCATCATTGGGCATGGCAGGGGGCTTAAGGGCGCCAGGACCCGCCCACTTCCGCTTTGGGGGCCAGCAACAGTTGCCAGGGCAACCATGGGCATGGCAGGAGGCTTAAGGGGGCCTGGACACGCCCACTTCCGCTTTGGGGGCCAGCAACAGTTGCTAGGGCAACCCTGGGCATGTCAGGGGGCTTAAGGGGGCCAGGACCCGCCCACTTCCGCTTTGGGGGCCCAGCAACAGTTGCCAGGGCAACCCTGGGCATGGCAGGGGGCTTAAGGGGGCCTGGACCCGCCCACTTCCGCTTTGGGGGCCAGCAACAGTTGCCAGGGCAACCCTGGGCATGGCAGGGGGCTTAAGGGCGCCTGGACCCGCCCACTTCTGCTTTGGGGGCCAGCAACAGTTGCCAGGGCAACCCTGGGCATGGCAGGGGGCTTAAGGGCGCCAGGACCCGCCCACTTCCGCTTTGGGGGCCAGCAACAGTTGCCAGGGCAACCCTGGGCATGGCAGGGGCTTAAGGGCGCCTGGACCCGCCCACTTCCGCTTTGGGGCCAGCAACAGTTGCCAGGGCAACCCTGGGCATGGCAGGGGCTTAAGGGCGCCAGGACCCGCCCCACTTCCGCTTTGGGGGCCAGCAACAGTTGCCAGGGTAAACCTGGGCATGGCAGGGGGCTAGGACACACCCACTTCCGCTTTGGGGGCCAGCAACAGTTGCCAGGGCAACATTGGGCATGGCAGGTGGCTTAAGGGCGCCAGGACCCGCCCACTTCCGCTTTGGGGGCCAGCAATAGTTGCCAGGGCAACCCTGGGCATGGCAGGGGGCTTAAGGGAGTCAGGACCCGCCCACTTCCGCTTTGGGGACCAGCAACAGTTGCCAGGGCAACCCTGGGCATGGCATGGGGCTTAAGAGCGCCTGGACCCGCCCACTTCCGCTTTGGGGGCCAGCAACAGTTGCCAGGGCACTCCTGGGCATGGCAGGGGGCTTAAGGGCGCCTGGACCCGCCCACTTCCGCTTTGGGGGCCAGCAACAGTTGCCAGGGCAACCCTGGGCAAGGCAGGGGGCTTAAGGGAGTCAGGACCCGCCCACTTCTGCTTTGGGGACCAGCAACAGTTGCCAGGGCAACATTGGGCATGGCAGGGAGCTTAAGGGTGCCTGGACCCGCCCACTTCCGCTTTGGGGGCCAGCAACAGTTGCCAGGGCAACCATGGGCATGGCAGGGGGCTTAAGGTTGCCTGGACCCGCCCACTTCCGCTTTGGGGGCCAGCAACAGTGGCCAGGGCATCATTGGGCATGGCAGGGGGCTTAAGGGCGCCAGGACCCGCCCACTTCCGCTTTGGGGGCCAGCAACAGTTGCCAGGGCAACCATGGGCATTGCAGGGGGCTTAAGGGCGCCAGGACCCACCCACTTCCGCTTTGGGGCCAGCAACAGTTGCCAGGGCAACCCTGGGCATGGCAGGGGGCTTAAGGGCGCCTGGACCCGCCCACTTCCGCTTTGGGGGCCAGCAACAGTTGCCAGGGCAACCCTGGGCATGGCAGGGGGCTTAAGGGCGCCAGAACCCGCCCACTTCCGCTTTGAAGGCCAGCAACAGTTGCCAGGGCAACATTGGGCATGGCAGGGGGCTTAAGGGAGTCAGGACCCGCCCACTTCCGTTCCGCTTTGGGGACCAGCAACAGTTGCCAGGGCAACATTGGGCATGGCAGGGAGCTTAAGGGCGCCTGGACCAACCCACTTCCGCTTTGGGGGCCAGCAACAGTTTCCAGGTCAACCATGGGCATGGCAGGGGGCTAAAGGGGGCCTGGACCCGCCCACTTCCGCTTTGGGGGCCAGCAACAGTTGCCAGGGCATCATTGGGCATGGCAGGGGGCTTAAGGGCGCCAGGACCCGCCCACTTCCGCTTTGGGGGCCAGCAACAGTTGCCAGGGCAACCATGGGCATGGCAGGAGGCTTAAAGGGGCCTGGACCCGCCCACTTCCGCTTTGGGGACCAGCAACAGTTGCCAGGGCAACATTGGGCATGGCAGGGAGCTTAAGGGGGCCTGGACCCGCCCACTTCCGCTTTGGGGGCCAGCAACAGTTGCCAGGGTAAACCTGGGCATGGCAGGGGGCTAGGACCCACCCACTTCCGCTTTGGGGGCCAGCAACAGTTGCCAGGTCAACATTGGGCATGGCAGGTGGCTTAAGGGCGCCAGGACCCGCCCACTTCCGCTTTGGGGGCCAGCAATAGTTGCCAGGGCAACCCTGGGCATGGCAGGGGGCTTAAGGGAGTCAGGACCCGCCCACTTCCGCTTTGGGGACCAGCAACAGTTTCCAGGGCAACCCTGGGCAAGGCAGGGGGCTTAAGGGGGCCTGGACCCGCCCACTTCCGCTTTGGGGGCCAGCAACAGTTGCCAGGGCAACCCTGGGCATGGCAGGGGGCTTAAGGGAGTCAGGACCCGCCCACTTCTGCTTTGGGGACCAGCAACAGTTGCCAGGGCAACCCTGGGCAAGGCAGGGGGCTTAAGGGGGCCTGGACCCGCCCACTTCCGCTTTGGGGGCCAGCAACAGTTGCCAGGGCAACCCTGGGCATGGCAGGGGGCTTAAGGGGGCCTGGACCCGCCCACTTCCGCTTTGGGGGCCAGCAACAGTTGCCAGGGCAACCCAGGGCATGGCAGGGGGCTTAAGGGCGCCTGGACCCGCCCACTTCCGCTTTGGGGGCCAGCAACAGTTGCCAGGGCAACCCTGGGCATGGCAGGGGGCTTAAGGGCGCCAGGACCCACCCACTTCCGCTTTGGGGGCCAGCAACAGTTGCCAGGGCAACACTCGGCATGGCATGGGGCTTAAGGGCGCCTGGACCCACCCACTTCCGCTTTGGGGGCCAGCAACAGTTGCCAGGGTAAACCTGGGCATGGCAGGGGGCTAGGACACACCCACTTCCGCTTTGGGGGCCAGCAACAGTTGCCAGGGCAACATTGGGCATGGCAGGTGGCTTAAGGGCGCCAGGACCCGCCCACTTCCGCTTTGGGGGCCAGCAATAGTTGCCAGGGCAACCCTGGGCATGGCAGGGGGCTTAAGGGAGTCAGGACCCGCCCACTTCCGCTTTGGGGACCAGCAACAGTTGCCAGGGCAACCCTGGGCATGGCAGGGGGCTTAAGAGCGCCTGGACCCGCCCACTTCCGCTTTGGGGGCCAGCAACAGTTGCCAGGGCAACCCTGGGCATGGCAGGGGGCTTAAGGGCGCCTGGACCCGCCCACTTCCGCTTTGGGGGCCAGCAACAGTTGCCAGGGCAACCCTGGGCAAGGCAGGGGGCTTAAGGGAGTCAGGACCCGCCCACTTCCGCTTTGGGGACCAGCAACAGTTGCCAGGGCAACATTGGGCATGGCAGGGAGCTTAAGGGTGCCTGGACCCGCCACTTCCGCTTTGGGGGCCAGCAACAGTTGCCAGGGCAACCATGGGCATGGCAGGGGGCTTAAGGTTGCCTGGACCCGCCCACTTCCGCTTTGGGGGCCAGCAACAGTTGCCAGGGCATCATTGGGCATGGCAGGGGGCTTAAGGGCGCCAGGACCCGCCCACTTCCGCTTTGGGGGCCAGCAACAGTTGCCAGGGCAACCCTGGGCATGGCAGGGGGCTTAAGGGGACCTGAACCCGCCCACTTCCGCTTTGGGGGCCAGCAACAGTTGCCAGGGCAACCCTGGGCATGGCAGGGGGCTTAAGGGCGCCAGAACCCGCCCACTTCCGATTTGGGGGCCAGCAACAGTTGCCAGGGCAACCCTGGGCATGGCAGGGGGCTTAAGGGGGCCTGGACCCGCCCACTTCCGCTTTGGGGGCCCAGCAACAGTTGCCAGGGCATCAGTGGGCATGGCAGGGGGCTTAAGGGCGCCAGGACCCGCCCACTTCTGCTTTGGGGGCCAGCAACAGTTGCCAGGGCAACCATGGGCATGACAGGAGGCTTAAAGGGGCCTGGACCCGCCCACTTCCGCTTTGGGGCCAGCAACAGTTGCCAGGGCAACCCTGGGCATGGCAGGGGGCTTAAGGGCGCCAGGACCAGCCCACTTCCGCTTTGGGGGGCAGCAACAGTTGCCAGGGCATCATTGGGCATGGCAGGGGGCTTAAGGGAGTCAGGACCCGCCCACTTAAGCTTTGGGGGCCAGCAACAGTTGCCAGGGCAACCCTGGGCAAGGCAGGGGGCTTAAGGGCGCCAGGACCCGCCCACTTCCGCTTTGGGGGCCAGAAACAGTTGCCAGGGCTACCCTGGGCATGGCAGGGGGCTTAAGGGCGCCTGAACCCGCCCACTTCCGCTTTGGGGGCCAGCAACAGTTGCCAGGGCTACTTTGGGCATGGCAGGGGCTTAAGGGCGCCAGGACCCGCCCACTTCCGCTTTGGGGCCCAGCAACAGTTGCCAGGGCAACATTGGGCATGGCAAGGGGCTTAACGGCGCCAGGACCCGCCCAATTCCGCTTTGGGGGCCAGCAAAAGTTGCCAGGGCAACCCTGGGCAAGGCAGGGGGCTTAAGGGAGTCAGTACCCGCCCACTTCCGCTTTGGGGACCAGCAACAGTTGCCAGGGCAACCCTGGGCAAGGCAGGGGCTTAAGGGGGCCTGGACCCGCCCACTTCCGCTTTGGGGGCCAGCAACAGTTGCCAGGGCAACCCTAGGCATGGCAGGGGGCTTAAGGGGGCCTGGACCCGCCCACTTCCGCTTTGGGGGCCAGCAACAGTTGCCAGGGCAACCTGGGCATGGCAGGGGGCTTAAGGGGCCCTGGACCCGCCTACTTCCGCTTTAGGGCCAGCAACAGTTGCCAGGGCATCATTGGGCATGGCAGGGGGCTTAAGGGCGCCAGGACCCGCCCACTTCCGCTTTGGGGGCCAGCAACAGTTGCCAGGGCAACCATGGGCATGGCAGGAGGCTTAAGGGGGCCTGGACCCGCCCACTTCCGCTTTGGGGGCCAGCAACAGTTGCCAGGGCAACCCTGCGCATGGCAGGGGCTTAAGGGTGCCTGGACCCTCCCACTTCCGCTTTGGGGGCCAGCAACAGTTGCCAGGGCAACCCTGGGCATGGCAGGGGGCTTAAGGGCGCCAGAACCCGCCCACTTCCGCTTTGGGGGCCAGCAACAGTTGCCAGGGCAACATTGGGCATGGCAGGAAGCTTAAGGGCGCCTGGACCCGCCCACTTCCGCTTTGGGGGCCAGCAACAGTTTCCAGGGCAACCATGGGCATGGCCGGGGCTTAAGGGGGCCTGGTCCCACCCACTTCCGCTTTAGGGGCCAGCAACAGTTGCCAGGGCATCAATGGGCATGGCAGGGGGCTTAAGGGCGCCAGGACCCGCCCACTTCCGCTTTGGGGGCCAGTAACAGTTGCCAGGGCAACCATGGGCATGGCAGGAGGCTTAAGGGGGCCTGGACCCGCCCACTTCCGCTTTGGGGGCCAGCAACAGTTGCCAGGGCAACCCTGGGCAAGGCAGGGGGCTTAAGGGAGTCAGGACCGCCCACTTCTGCTTTGGGGGCCAGCAACAGTTGCCAGGGCAACATTGGGCATGGCAGGAAGCTTAAGGGCGCCTGGACCCGCCCACTTCCGCTTTGGGGGCCAGCAACAGTTGCCAGGGCAACCATGGGCATGGCAGGAGGCTTAAGGGGCCTGGACCCGCCCACTTCCGCTTTGGGGGCCAGCAACAGTTGCCAGGGCAACATTGGGCATGGCAGGAAGCTTAAGGGCGCCTGGACCCGCCCACTTCCGCTTTGGGGGCCAGCAACAGTTTCCAGGGCAACCATGGGCATGGCCGGGGGCTTAAGGGGGGCCTGGACCCACCCACTTCCGCTTTAGGGGCCAGCAACAGTTGCCAGGGCATCATTGGGCATGGCAGGGGGCTTAAGGGCGCCAGGACCCGCCCACTTCCGCTTTGGGGGCCAGTAACAGTTGCCAGGGCAACCATGGGCATGGCAGGAGGCTTAAGGGGGCCTGGACCCGCCCACTTCCGCTTTGGGGGCCAGCAACAGTTGCCAGGGCAACCCTGGGCATGGCAGGGGGCTTAAGGGCGCCAGAACCCGCCCACTTCCGCTTTGGGGGCCAGCAACAGTTGCCAGGGCATCATTGGGCATGGCAGGGGGCTTAAGGGCGCCAGGACCCGCCCACTTCCGCTTTGGGGGCCAGTAACAGTTGCCAGGGCAACCATGGGCATGGCAGGAGGCTTAAGGGGGCCTGGACCCGCCCACTTCCGCTTTGGGGGCCAGCAACAGTTGCCAGGGCAACCCTGGGCATGGCAGGGGGCTTAAGGGCGCCAGAACCCGCCCACTTCCGCTTTGGGGGCCAGCAACAGTTGCCTGGGCAACATTGGGCATGGCAGGAAGCTTAAGGGCGCTTGGACCCGCCCACTTCCGCTTTGGGGGCCAGCAACAGTTTCCAGGGCAACCATGGGCATGGCCGGGGGCTTAAGGGGACCTGGACCCGCCCACTTCCGCTTTAGGGGCCAGCAACAGTTGCCAGGGCATCATTGGGCATGGCAGGGGCTTAAGGGCGCCAGGACCCGCCCACTTCCGCTTTGGGGGCCAGCAACAGTTGCCAGGGCAACCATGGGCATGGCAGGAGGCTTAAGGGGGCCTGGACCCGCCCACTTCCGCTTTGGGGGCCAGCAACAGTTGCCAGGGCAACCCTGCGCATGGCAGGGGCTTAAGGGTGCCTGGACCCTTCTACTTCCGCTTTGGGGGCCAGCAACAGTTGCCAGGGCAACCCTGGGCATGGCAGGGGGCTTAAGGGCGCCAGAACCCGCCCACTTCCGCTTTGGGGGCCAGCAACAGTTGCCAGGGCAACATTGGGCATGGCAGGAAGCTTAAGGGCGCCTGGACCCGCCCACTTCCGCTTTGGGGGCCAGCAACAGTTTCCAGGGCAACCATGGGCATGGCCGGGGGCTTAAGGGGGCCTGGTCCCACCCACTTCCGCTTTAGGGGCCAGCAACAGTTGCCAGGGCATCAATGGGCATGGCAGGGGGCTTAAGGGCGCCAGGACCCGCCCACTTCCGCTTTGGGGGCCAGCAACAGTTGCCAGGGCAACCATGGGCATGGCAGGAGGCTTAAGGGGGCCTGGACCCGCCCACTTCCGCTTTGGGGGCCAGCAACAGTTGCCAGGGCACCCTGCGCATGGCAGGGGCTTAAGGGTGCCTGGACCCTCCCACTTCCGCTTTGGGGGCCAGCAACAGTTGCCAGGGCAACCCTGGGCATGGCAGGGGGCTTAAGGGCGCCAGAACCCGCCCACTTCCGCTTTGGGGGCCAGCAACAGTTGCCAGGGCAACATTGGGCATGGCAGGAAGCTTAAGGGCGCCTCGACCCGCCCACTTCCGCTTTGGGGGCCAGCAACAGTTTCCAGGGCAACCATGGGCATGGCCGGGGGCTTAAGGGGGGCCTGGACCCACCCACTTCCGCTTTAGGGGCCAGCAACAGTTGCCAGGGCATCATTGGGCATGGCAGGGGGCTTAAGGGCGCCAGGACCCGCCCACTTCCGCTTTGGGGGCCAGCAACAGTTGCCAGGGCAACCATGGGCATGGCAGGAGGCTTAAGGGGGCCTGGACCCGCCCACTTCCGCTTTGGGGGCCAGCAACAGTTGCTAGGGCAACCCTGGGCATGTCAGGGGCTTAAGGGGGCCAGGACCCGCCCACTTCCGCTTTGGGGCCAGCAACAGTTGCCAGGGCAACCCTGGGCATGGCAGGGGCTTAAGGGCGCCTGGACCCGCCCACTTCCGCTTTGGGGGCCAGCAACAGTTGCCAGGGCAACCCTGGGCATGGCAGGGGGCTTAAGGGCGCCTGGACCCGCCCACTTCCGCTTTGGGGGCCAGCAACAGTTGCCAGGGCAACCCTGGGCATGGCAGGGGGCTTAAGGGCGCCAGGACCCGCCCACTTCCGCTTTGGGGGCCAGCAACAGTTGCCAGGGCAACACTGGGCATGGCAGGGGGCTTAAGGGCGCCTGGACCCACCCACTTCCGCTTTGGGGGCCAGCAACAGTTGCCAGGGTAAACCTGGGCATGGCAGGGGGCTAGGACACACCCACTTCCGCTTTGGGGGCCAGCAACAGTTGCCAGGGCAACATTGGGCATGGCAGGTGGCTTAAGGGCGCAGGACCCGCCCGCCTTCCGCTTTGGGGGCCAGCAATAGTTGCCAGGGCAACCCTGGGCATGGCAGGGGGCTTAAGGGAGTCAGGACCCGCCCACTTCCGCTTTGGGGACCAGCAACAGTTGCCAGGGCAACCCTGGGCATGGCAGGGGGCTTAAGAGCGCCTGGACCCGCCCACTTCCGCTTTGGGGGCCAGCAACAGTTGCCAGGGCAACCCTGGGCATGGCAGGGGGCTTAAGGGCGCCTGGACCCGCCCACTTCCGCTTTGGGGGCCAGCAACAGTTGCCAGGGTAACCCTGGGCAAGGCAGGGGGCTTAAGGGAGTCAGGACCCGCCACTTCTGCTTTGGGGACCAGCAACAGTTGCCAGGGCAACATTGGGCATGGCAGGGAGCTTAAGGGTGCCTGGACCCGCCCACTTCCGCTTTGGGGGCCAGCAACAGTTGCCAGGGCAACCATGGGCATGGCAGGGGGCTTAAGGTTGCCTGGACCCGCCCACTTCCGCTTTGGGGGCCAGCAACAGTTGCCAGGGCATCATTGGGCATGGCAGGGGGCTTAAGGGCGCCAGGACCCGCCCACTTCCGCTTTGGGGGCCAGCAACAGTTGCCAGGGCAACCCTGGGCATGGCAGGGGGCTTAAGGGCGCCAGAACCCGCCCACTTCCGCTTTGAAGGCCAGCAACAGTTGCCAGGGCAACCCTGGGCATGGCAGGGGGCTTAAGGGCGCCAGAACCCGCCCACTTCCGCTTTGGGGGCCAGCAACAGTTGCCAGGGCAACATTGGGCATGGCAGGAAGCTTAAGGGCGCCTGGACCCGCCCACTTCCGCTTTGGGGGCCAGCAACAGTTTCCAGGGCAACCATGGGCATGGCCGGGGGCTTAAGGGGGCCTGGTCCCACCCACTTCCGCTTTAGGGGCCAGCAACAGTTGCCAGGGCATCAATGGGCATGGCAGGGGGCTTAAGGGCGCCAGGACCCGCCCACTTCCGCTTTGGGGGCCAGCAACAGTTGCCAGGGCAACCATGGGCATGGCAGGAGGCTTAAGGGGGCCTGGACCCGCCCACTTCCGCTTTGGGGGCCAGCAACAGTTGCCAGGGCAACCCTGCGCATGGCAGGGGCTTAAGGGTGCCTGGACCCTCCCACTTCCGCTTTGGGGGCCAGCAACAGTTGCCAGGGCAACCCTGGGCATGGCAGGGGGCTTAAGGGCGCCAGAACCCGCCCACTTCCGCTTTGGGGGCCAGCAACAGTTGCCAGGGCAACATTGGGCATGGCAGGAAGCTTAAGGGCGCCTGGACCCGCCCACTTCCGCTTTGGGGGCCAGCAACAGTTTCCAGGGCAACCATGGGCATGGCCGGGGGCTTAAGGGGGGCCTGGACCCACCCACTTCCGCTTTAGGGGCCAGCAACAGTTGCCAGGGCATCATTGGGCATGGCAGGGGGCTTAAGGGCGCCAGGACCCGCCCACTTCCGCTTTGGGGGCCAGTAACAGTTGCCAGGGCAACCATGGGCATGGCAGGAGGCTTAAGGGGGCCTGGACCCGCCCACTTCCGCTTTGGGGGCCAGCAACAGTTGCCAGGGCAACCCTGGGCATGGCAGGGGGCTTAAGGGCGCCAGAACCCGCCCACTTCCGCTTTGGGGGCCAGCAACAGTTGCCTGGGCAACATTGGGCATGGCAGGAAGCTTAAGGGCGCTTGGACCCGCCCACTTCCGCTTTGGGGGCCAGCAACAGTTTCCAGGGCAACCATGGGCATGGCCGGGGGCTTAAGGGGACCTGGACCCGCCCACTTCCGCTTTAGGGGCCAGCAACAGTTGCCAGGGCATCATTGGGCATGGCAGGGGGCTTAAGGGCGCCAGGACCCGCCCACTTCCGCTTTGGGGGCCAGCAACAGTTGCCAGGGCAACCATGGGCATGGCAGGAGGCTTAAGGGGGCCTGGACCCGCCCACTTCCGCTTTGGGGGCCAGCAACAGTTGCCAGGGCAACCCTGCGCATGGCAGGGGCTTAAGGGTGCCTGGACCCTTCTACTTCCGCTTTGGGGGCCAGCAACAGTTGCCAGGGCAACCCTGGGCATGGCAGGGGGCTTAAGGGCGCCAGAACCCGCCCACTTCCGCTTTGGGGGCCAGCAACAGTTGCCAGGGCAACATTGGGCATGGCAGGAAGCTTAAGGGCGCCTGGACCCGCCCACTTCCGCTTTGGGGGCCAGCAACAGTTTCCAGGGCAACCATGGGCATGGCCGGGGGCTTAAGGGGGCCTGGTCCCACCCACTTCCGCTTTAGGGGCCAGCAACAGTTGCCAGGGCATCAATGGGCATGGCAGGGGGCTTAAGGGCGCCAGGACCCGCCCACTTCCGCTTTGGGGGCCAGCAACAGTTGCCAGGGCAACCATGGGCATGGCAGGAGGCTTAAGGGGGCCTGGACCCGCCCACTTCCGCTTTGGGGGCCAGCAACAGTTGCCAGGGCAACCCTGCGCATGGCAGGGGCTTAAGGGTGCCTGGACCCTCCCACTTCCGCTTTGGGGGCCAGCAACAGTTGCCAGGGCAACCCTGGGCATGGCAGGGGGCTTAAGGGCGCCAGAACCCGCCCACTTCCGCTTTGGGGGCCAGCAACAGTTGCCAGGGCAACATTGGGCATGGCAGGAAGCTTAAGGGCGCCTCGACCCGCCCACTTCCGCTTTGGGGGCCAGCAACAGTTTCCAGGGCAACCATGGGCATGGCCGGGGGCTTAAGGGGGGCCTGGACCCACCCACTTCCGCTTTAGGGGCCAGCAACAGTTGCCAGGGCATCATTGGGCATGGCAGGGGGCTTAAGGGCGCCAGGACCCGCCCACTTCCGCTTTGGGGGCCAGCAACAGTTGCCAGGGCAACCATGGGCATGGCAGGAGGCTTAAGGGGGCCTGGACCCGCCCACTTCCGCTTTGGGGGCCAGCAACAGTTGCTAGGGCAACCCTGGGCATGTCAGGGGGCTTAAGGGGGCCAGGACCCGCCCACTTCCGCTTTGGGGGCCAGCAACAGTTGCCAGGGCAACCCTGGGCATGGCAGGGGGCTTAAGGGCGCCTGGACCCGCCCACTTCCGCTTTGGGGGCCAGCAACAGTTGCCAGGGCAACCCTGGGCATGGCAGGGGGCTTAAGGGCGCCTGGACCCGCCCACTTCCGCTTTGGGGGCCAGCAACAGTTGCCAGGGCAACCCTGGGCATGGCAGGGGGCTTAAGGGCGCCAGGACCCGCCCACTTCCGCTTTGGGGGCCAGCAACAGTTGCCAGGGCAACACTGGGCATGGCAGGGGGCTTAAGGGCGCCTGGACCCACCCACTTCCGCTTTGGGGGCCAGCAACAGTTGCCAGGGTAAACCTGGGCATGGCAGGGGGCTAGGACACACCCACTTCCGCTTTGGGGGCCAGCAACAGTTGCCAGGGCAACATTGGGCATGGCAGGTGGCTTAAGGGCGCCAGGACCCGCCCGCTTCCGCTTTGGGGGCCAGCAATAGTTGCCAGGGCAACCCTGGGCATGGCAGGGGGCTTAAGGGAGTCAGGACCCGCCCACTTCCGCTTTGGGGACCAGCAACAGTTGCCAGGGCAACCCTGGGCATGGCAGGGGGCTTAAGAGCGCCTGGACCCGCCCACTTCCGCTTTGGGGGCCAGCAACAGTTGCCAGGGCAACCCTGGGCATGGCAGGGGGCTTAAGGGCGCCTGGACCCGCCCACTTCCGCTTTGGGGGCCAGCAACAGTTGCCAGGGCAACCCTGGGCAAGGCAGGGGGCTTAAGGGAGTCAGGACCCGCCCACTTCTGCTTTGGGGACCAGCAACAGTTGCCAGGGCAACATTGGGCATGGCAGGGAGCTTAAGGGTGCCTGGACCCGCCCACTTCCGCTTTGGGGGCCAGCAACAGTTGCCAGGGCAACCATGGGCATGGCAGGGGGCTTAAGGTTGCCTGGACCCGCCCACTTCCGCTTTGGGGGCCAGCAACAGTTGCCAGGGCATCATTGGGCATGGCAGGGGGCTTAAGGGCGCCAGGACCCGCCCACTTCCGCTTTGGGGGCCAGCAACAGTTGCCAGGGCAACCCTGGGCATGGCAGGGGGCTTAAGGGCGCCAGAACCCGCCCACTTCCGCTTTGAAGGCCAGCAACAGTTGCCAGGGCAACATTGGGCATGGCAGGGGGCTTAAGGGAGTCAGGACCCGCCCACTTCCGCTTTGGGGACCAGCAACAGTTGCCAGGGCAACATTGGGCATGGCAGGGAGCTTAAGGGCGCCTGGACCAACCCACTTCCGCTTTGGGGGCCAGCAACAGTTTCCAGGTCAACCATGGGCATGGCAGGGGGCTAAAGGGGGCCTGGACCCGCCCACTTCCGCTTTGGGGGCCAGCAACAGTTGCCAGGGCATCATTGGGCATGGCAGGGGGCTTAAGGGCGCCAGGACCCGCCCACTTCCGCTTTGGGGGCCAGCAACAGTTGCCAGGGCAACCATGGGCATGGCAGGAGGCTTAAAGGGGCCTGGACCCGCCCACTTCCGCTTTGGGGACCAGCAACAGTTGCCAGGGCAACATTGGGCATGGCAGGGAGCTTAAGGGGGCCTGGACCCGCCCACTTCCGCTTTGGGGGCCAGCAACAGTTGCCAGGGTAAACCTGGGCATGGCAGGGGGCTAGGACCCACCCACTTCCGCTTTGGGGGCCAGCAACAGTTGCCAGGTCAACATTGGGCATGGCAGGTGGCTTAAGGGCGCCAGGACCCGCCCACTTCCGCTTTGGGGGCCAGCAATAGTTGCCAGGGCAACCCTGGGCATGGCAGGGGGCTTAAGGGAGTCAGGACCCGCCCACTTCCGCTTTGGGGACCAGCAACAGTTTCCAGGGCAACCCTGGGCAAGGCAGGGGGCTTAAGGGGGCCTGGACCCGCCCACTTCCGCTTTGGGGGCCAGCAACAGTTGCCAGGGCAACCCTGGGCATGGCAGGGGGCTTAAGGGAGTCAGGACCCGCCCACTTCTGCTTTGGGGACCAGCAACAGTTGCCAGGGCAACCCTGGGCAAGGCAGGGGGCTTAAGGGGGCCTGGACCCGCCCACTTCCGCTTTGGGGGCCAGCAACAGTTGCCAGGGCAACCCTGGGCATGGCAGGGGGCTTAAGGGGGCCTGGACCCGCCCACTTCCGCTTTGGGGGCCAGCAACAGTTGCCAGGGCAACCCAGGGCATGGCAGGGGGCTTAAGGGCGCCTGGACCCGCCCACTTCCGCTTTGGGGGCCAGCAACAGTTGCCAGGGCAACCCTGGGCATGGCAGGGGGCTTAAGGGCGCCAGGACCCACCCACTTCCGCTTTGGGGGCCAGCAACAGTTGCCAGGGCAACACTCGGCATGGCATGGGGCTTAAGGGCGCCTGGACCCACCCACTTCCGCTTTGGGGGCCAGCAACAGTTGCCAGGGTAAACCTGGGCATGGCAGGGGGCTAGGACACACCCACTTCCGCTTTGGGGGCCAGCAACAGTTGCCAGGGCAACATTGGGCATGGCAGGTGGCTTAAGGGCGCCAGGACCCGCCCACTTCCGCTTTGGGGGCCAGCAATAGTTGCCAGGGCAACCCTGGGCATGGCAGGGGGCTTAAGGGAGTCAGGACCCGCCCACTTCCGCTTTGGGGACCAGCAACAGTTGCCAGGGCAACCCTGGGCATGGCAGGGGGCTTAAGAGCGCCTGGACCCGCCCACTTCCGCTTTGGGGGCCAGCAACAGTTGCCAGGGCAACCCTGGGCATGGCAGGGGGCTTAAGGGCGCCTGGACCCGCCCACTTCCGCTTTGGGGGCCAGCAACAGTTGCCAGGGCAACCCTGGGCAAGGCAGGGGGCTTAAGGGAGTCAGGACCCGCCCACTTCCGCTTTGGGGACCAGCAACAGTTGCCAGGGCAACATTGGGCATGGCAGGGAGCTTAAGGGTGCCTGGACCCGCCCACTTCCGCTTTGGGGGCCAGCAACAGTTGCCAGGGCAACCATGGGCATGGCAGGGGGCTTAAGGTTGCCTGGACCCGCCCACTTCCGCTTTGGGGGCCAGCAACAGTTGCCAGGGCATCATTGGGCATGGCAGGGGGCTTAAGGGCGCCATGACCCGCCCACTTCCGCTTTGGGGGCCAGCAACAGTTGCCAGGGCAACCCTGGGCATGGCAGGGGGCTTAAGGGGACCTGAACCCGCCCACTTCCGCTTTGGGGGCCAGCAACAGTTGCCAGGGCAACCCTGGGCATGGCAGGGGGCTTAAGGGCGCCAGAACCCGCCCACTTCCGATTTGGGGGCCAGCAACAGTTGCCAGGGCAACCCTGGGCATGGCAGGGGGCTTAAGGGGGCCTGGACCCGCCCACTTCCGCTTTGGGGGCCCAGCAACAGTTGCCAGGGCATCAGTGGGCATGGCAGGGGGCTTAAGGGCGCCAGGACCCGCCCACTTCTGCTTTGGGGGCCAGCAACAGTTGCCAGGGCAACCATGGGCATGACAGGAGGCTTAAAGGGGCCTGGACCCGCCCACTTCCGCTTTGGGGCCAGCAACAGTTGCCAGGGCAACCCTGGGCATGGCAGGGGGCTTAAGGGCGCCAGGACCAGCCCACTTCCGCTTTGGGGGGCAGCAACAGTTGCCAGGGCATCATTGGGCATGGCAGGGGGCTTAAGGGAGTCAGGACCCGCCCACTTAAGCTTTGGGGGCCAGCAACAGTTGCCAGGGCAACCCTGGGCAAGGCAGGGGGCTTAAGGGCGCCATGACCCGCCCACTTCCGCTTTGGGGGCCAGAAACAGTTGCCAGGGCTACCCTGGGCATGGCAGGGGGCTTAAGGGCGCCTGGACCCGCCCACTTCCGCTTTGGGGGCCAGCAACAGTTGCCAGGGCTACTTTGGGCATGGCAGGGGGCTTAAGGGCGCCAGGACCCGCCCACTTCCGCTTTGGGGCCCAGCAACAGTTGCCAGGGCAACATTGGGCATGGCAAGGGGCTTAACGGCGCCAGGACCCGCCCAATTCCGCTTTGGGGGCCAGCAAAAGTTGCCAGGGCAACCCTGGGCAAGGCAGGGGGCTTAAGGGAGTCAGTACCCGCCCACTTCCGCTTTGGGGACCAGCAACAGTTGCCAGGGCAACCCTGGGCAAGGCAGGGGCTTAAGGGGGCCTGGACCCGCCCACTTCCGCTTTGGGGGCCAGCAACAGTTGCCAGGGCAACCCTAGGCATGGCAGGGGGCTTAAGGGGGCCTGGACCCGCCCACTTCCGCTTTGGGGGCCAGCAACAGTTGCCAGGGCAACCCTGGGCATGGCAGGGGGCTTAAGGGGCCCTGGACCCGCCCACTTCCGCTTTAGGGGCCAGCAACAGTTGCCAGGGCATCATTGGGCATGGCAGGGGGCTTAAGGGCGCCAGGACCCGCCCACTTCCGCTTTGGGGGCCAGCAACAGTTGCCAGGGCAACCATGGGCATGGCAGGAGGCTTAAGGGGGCCTGGACCCGCCCACTTCCGCTTTGGGGGCCAGCAACAGTTGCCAGGGCAACCCTGCGCATGGCAGGGGCTTAAGGGTGCCTGGACCCTCCCACTTCCGCTTTGGGGGCCAGCAACAGTTGCCAGGGCAACCCTGGGCATGGCAGGGGGCTTAAGGGCGCCAGAACCCGCCCACTTCCGCTTTGGGGGCCAGCAACAGTTGCCAGGGCAACATTGGGCATGGCAGGAAGCTTAAGGGCGCCTGGACCCGCCCACTTCCGCTTTGGGGGCCAGCAACAGTTTCCAGGGCAACCATGGGCATGGCCGGGGGCTTAAGGGGGCCTGGTCCCACCCACTTCCGCTTTAGGGGCCAGCAACAGTTGCCAGGGCATCAATGGGCATGGCAGGGGGCTTAAGGGCGCCAGGACCCGCCCACTTCCGCTTTGGGGGCCAGCAACAGTTGCCAGGGCAACCATGGGCATGGCAGGAGGCTTAAGGGGGCCTGGACCCGCCCACTTCCGCTTTGGGGGCCAGCAACAGTTGCCAGGGCAACCCTGCGCATGGCAGGGGCTTAAGGGTGCCTGGACCCTCCCACTTCCGCTTTGGGGGCCAGCAACAGTTGCCAGGGCAACCCTGGGCATGGCAGGGGGCTTAAGGGCGCCAGAACCCGCCCACTTCCGCTTTGGGGGCCAGCAACAGTTGCCAGGGCAACATTGGGCATGGCAGGAAGCTTAAGGGCGCCTGGACCCGCCCACTTCCGCTTTGGGGGCCAGCAACAGTTTCCAGGGCAACCATGGGCATGGCCGGGGGCTTAAGGGGGGCCTGGACCCACCCACTTCCGCTTTAGGGGCCAGCAACAGTTGCCAGGGCATCATTGGGCATGGCAGGGGGCTTAAGGGCGCCAGGACCCGCCCACTTCCGCTTTGGGGGCCAGTAACAGTTGCCAGGGCAACCATGGGCATGGCAGGAGGCTTAAGGGGGCCTGGACCCGCCCACTTCCGCTTTGGGGGCCAGCAACAGTTGCCAGGGCAACCCTGGGCATGGCAGGGGGCTTAAGGGCGCCAGAACCCGCCCACTTCCGCTTTGGGGGCCAGCAACAGTTGCCTGGGCAACATTGGGCATGGCAGGAAGCTTAAGGGCGCTTGGACCCGCCCACTTCCGCTTTGGGGGCCAGCAACAGTTTCCAGGGCAACCATGGGCATGGCCGGGGGCTTAAGGGGACCTGGACCCGCCCACTTCCGCTTTAGGGGCCAGCAACAGTTGCCAGGGCATCATTGGGCATGGCAGGGGGCTTAAGGGCGCCAGGACCCGCCCACTTCCGCTTTGGGGGCCAGCAACAGTTGCCAGGGCAACCATGGGCATGGCAGGAGGCTTAAGGGGGCCTGGACCCGCCCACTTCCGCTTTGGGGGCCAGCAACAGTTGCCAGGGCAACCCTGCGCATGGCAGGGGCTTAAGGGTGCCTGGACCCTTCTACTTCCGCTTTGGGGGCCAGCAACAGTTGCCAGGGCAACCCTGGGCATGGCAGGGGGCTTAAGGGCGCCAGAACCCGCCCACTTCCGCTTTGGGGGCCAGCAACAGTTGCCAGGGCAACATTGGGCATGGCAGGAAGCTTAAGGGCGCCTGGACCCGCCCACTTCCGCTTTGGGGGCCAGCAACAGTTTCCAGGGCAACCATGGGCATGGCCGGGGGCTTAAGGGGGCCTGGTCCCACCCACTTCCGCTTTAGGGGCCAGCAACAGTTGCCAGGGCATCAATGGGCATGGCAGGGGGCTTAAGGGCGCCAGGACCCGCCCACTTCCGCTTTGGGGGCCAGCAACAGTTGCCAGGGCAACCATGGGCATGGCAGGAGGCTTAAGGGGGCCTGGACCCGCCCACTTCCGCTTTGGGGGCCAGCAACAGTTGCCAGGGCAACCCTGCGCATGGCAGGGGCTTAAGGGTGCCTGGACCCTCCCACTTCCGCTTTGGGGGCCAGCAACAGTTGCCAGGGCAACCCTGGGCATGGCAGGGGGCTTAAGGGCGCCAGAACCCGCCCACTTCCGCTTTGGGGGCCAGCAACAGTTGCCAGGGCAACATTGGGCATGGCAGGAAGCTTAAGGGCGCCTCGACCCGCCCACTTCCGCTTTGGGGGCCAGCAACAGTTTCCAGGGCAACCATGGGCATGGCCGGGGGCTTAAGGGGGGCCTGGACCCACCCACTTCCGCTTTAGGGGCCAGCAACAGTTGCCAGGGCATCATTGGGCATGGCAGGGGGCTTAAGGGCGCCAGGACCCGCCCACTTCCGCTTTGGGGGCCAGCAACAGTTGCCAGGGCAACCATGGGCATGGCAGGAGGCTTAAGGGGGCCTGGACCCGCCCACTTCCGCTTTGGGGGCCAGCAACAGTTGCTAGGGCAACCCTGGGCATGTCAGGGGGCTTAAGGGGGCCAGGACCCGCCCACTTCCGCTTTGGGGGCCAGCAACAGTTGCCAGGGCAACCCTGGGCATGGCAGGGGGCTTAAGGGCGCCTGGACCCGCCCACTTCCGCTTTGGGGGCCAGCAACAGTTGCCAGGGCAACCCTGGGCATGGCAGGGGGCTTAAGGGCGCCTGGACCCGCCCACTTCCGCTTTGGGGGCCAGCAACAGTTGCCAGGGCAACCCTGGGCATGGCAGGGGGCTTAAGGGCGCCAGGACCCGCCCACTTCCGCTTTGGGGGCCAGCAACAGTTGCCAGGGCAACACTGGGCATGGCAGGGGGCTTAAGGGCGCCTGGACCCACCCACTTCCGCTTTGGGGGCCAGCAACAGTTGCCAGGGTAAACCTGGGCATGGCAGGGGGCTAGGACACACCCACTTCCGCTTTGGGGGCCAGCAACAGTTGCCAGGGCAACATTGGGCATGGCAGGTGGCTTAAGGGCGCCAGGACCCGCCCGCTTCCGCTTTGGGGGCCAGCAATAGTTGCCAGGGCAACCCTGGGCATGGCAGGGGGCTTAAGGGAGTCAGGACCCGCCCACTTCCGCTTTGGGGACCAGCAACAGTTGCCAGGGCAACCCTGGGCATGGCAGGGGGCTTAAGAGCGCCTGGACCCGCCCACTTCCGCTTTGGGGGCCAGCAACAGTTGCCAGGGCAACCCTGGGCATGGCAGGGGGCTTAAGGGCGCCTGGACCCGCCCACTTCCGCTTTGGGGGCCAGCAACAGTTGCCAGGGCAACCCTGGGCAAGGCAGGGGGCTTAAGGGAGTCAGGACCCGCCCACTTCTGCTTTGGGGACCAGCAACAGTTGCCAGGGCAACCATGGGCATGGCAGGGAGCTTAAGGGCGCCTGGACCCGCCCACTTCCGCTTTGGGGGCCAGCAACAGTTGCCAGGGCAACCCTGGGCATGGCAGGGGGCTTAAGGGCGCCAGGACCCGCCCACTTCCGCTTTGGGGGCCAGCAACAGTTGCCAGGGCAACCATGGGCATGGCAGGGAGCTTAAGGGCGCCTGGACCAACCCACTTCCGCTTTGGGGGCCAGCAACAGTTTCCAGGGCAACCATGGGCATGGCAGGGGGCTTAAGGGGGCCTGGACCCGCCCACTTCCGCTTTGGGGGCCAGCAACAGTTGATAGGGCATCATTGGGCATGGCAGGGGGCTTAAGGGCGCCAGGACCCGCCCACTTCCGCTTTGGGGGCCAGCAACAGTTGCCAGGGCAACCATGGGCATGGCAGGAGGCTTAAAGGGGCCTGGACCCGCCCACTTCCGCTTTGGGGACCAGCAACAGTTGCCAGGGCAACATTGGGCATGGCAGGGAGCTTAAGGGGGCCTGGACCCGCCCACTTCCGCTTTGGGGGCCAGCAACAGTTGCCAGGGTAAACCTGGGCATGGCAGGGGGCTAGGACCCACCCACTTCCGCTTTGGGGGCCAGCAACAGTTGCCAGGGCAACATTGGGCATGGCAGGTGGCTTAAGGGCGCCAGGACCCGCCCACTTCCGCTTTGGGGGCCAGCAATAGTTGCCAGGGCAACCCTGGGCATGGCAGGGGGCTTAAGGGAGTCAGGACCCGCCCATTCCGCTTTGGGGACCAGCAACAGTTTCCAGGGCAACCCTGGGCAAGGCAGGGGGCTTAAGGGGGCCTGGACCCGCCCACTTCCGCTTTGGGGGCCAGCAACAGTTGCCAGGGCAACCCTGGGCATGGCAGGGGGCTTAAGGGAGTCAGGACCCGCCCACTTCCGCTTTGGGGACCAGCAACAGTTGCCAGGGCAACCCTGGGCAAGGCAGGGGGCTTAAGGGGGCCTGGACCCGCCGACTTCCGCTTTGGGGGCCAGCAACAGTTGCCAGGGCAACCCTGGGCATGGCAGGGGGCTTAAGGGGGCCTGGACCCGCCCACTTCCGCTTTGGGGGCCAGCAACAGTTGCCAGGGCAACCCAGGGCATGGCAGGGGGCTTAAGGGCGCCTGGACCCGCCCACTTCCGCTTTGGGGGCCAGCAACAGTTGCCAGGGCAACCCTGGGCATGGCAGGGGGCTTAAGGGCGCCAGGACCCGCCCACTTCCGCTTTGGGGGCCAGCAACAGTTGCCAGGGCAACACTGGGCATGGCAGGGGGCTTAAGGGCGCCTGGACCCACCCACTTCCGCTTTGGGGGCCAGCAACAGTTGCCAGGGTAAACCTGGGCATGGCAGGGGGCTAGGACACACCCACTTCCGCTTTGGGGGCCAGCAACAGTTGCCAGGGCAACATTGGGCATGGCAGGTGGCTTAAGGGCGCCAGGACCCGCCCACTTCCGCTTTGGGGGCCAGCAATAGTTGCCAGGGCAACCCTGGGCATGGCAGGGGGCTTAAGGGAGTCAGGACCCGCCCACTTCCGCTTTGGGGACCAGCAACAGTTGCCAGGGCAACCCTGGGCATGGCAGGGGGCTTAAGAGCGCCTGGACCCGCCCACTTCCGCTTTGGGGGCCAGCAACAGTTGCCAGGGCAACCCTGGGCAAGGCAGGGGGCTTAAGGGAGTCAGGACCCGCCCACTTCCGCTTTGGGGACCAGCAACAGTTGCCAGGGCAACATTGGGCATGGCAGGGAGCTTAAGGGTGCCTGGACCCGCCCACTTCCGCTTTGGGGGCCAGCAACAGTTGCCAGGGCAACCATGGGCATGGCAGGGGGCTTAAGGTTGCCTGGACCCGCCCACTTCCGCTTTGGGGGCCAGCAACAGTTGCCAGGGCATCATTGGGCATGGCAGGGGGCTTAAGGGCGCCAGGACCCGCCCACTTCCGCTTTGGGGGCCAGCAACAGTTGCCAGGGCAACCATGGGCATTGCAGGAGGCTTAAGGGGGCCTGGACCCGCCCACTTCCGCTTTGGGGGCCAGCAACAGTTGCCAGGGCAACCCTGGGCATGGCAGGGGGCTTAAGGGCGCCAGAACCCGCCCACTTCCGATTTGGGGGCCAGCAACAGTTGCCAGGGCAACCCTGGGCATGGCAGGGGGCTTAAGGGGCCCTGGACCCGCCCACTTCCGCTTTGGGGCCAGCAAAAGTTGCCAGGGCAACCCTGGGCATGGCAGGGGGCTTAAGGGCGCCAGGACCCACCCACTTCCGCTTTGGGGCCAGCAACAGTTGCCAGGGCAACCCTGGGCATGGCAGGGGGCTTAAGGGCGCCTGGACCCGCCCACTTCCGCTTTGGGGGCCAGCAACAGTTGCCAGGGCAACCCTGGGCATGGCAGGGGGCTTAAGGGCGCCAGAACCCGCCCACTTCCGCTTTGGGGGCCAGCAACAGTTGCCAGGGCAACATTGGGCATGGCAGGGGGCTTAAGGGAGTCAGGACCCGCCCACTTCCGCTTTGGGGACCAGCAACAGTTGCCAGGGCAACATTGGGCATGGCAGGGAGCTTAAGGGCGCCTGGACCAACCCACTTCCGCTTTGGGGGCCAGCAACAGTTTCCAGGGCAACCATGGGCATGGCAGGGGGCTTAAGGGGGCCTGGACCCGCCCACTTCCGCTTTGGGGGCCAGCAACAGTTGCCAGGGCATCATTGGGCATGGCAGGGGGCTTAAGGGCGCCAGGACCCGCCCACTTCCGCTTTGGGGGCCAGCAACAGTTGCCAGGGCAACCCTGGGCATGGCAGGGGGCTTAAGGGAGTCAGGACCCGCCCACTTCCGCTTTTGGGGCCAGCAACAGTTGCCAGGGCAAACCTGTGCATGGCAGGGGGATTAATGGGGCCTGGACCCGCCCACTTCCGCTTTGGGGGCCAGCAACAGTTGCCAGGGCAACATTGGGCATGGCAGGGGGCTTAAGGGAGTCAGGACCCGCCCACTTCCGCTTTGGGGGCCAGCAACAGTTGCCAGGGCAACCCTGGGCAAGGCAGGGGGCTTAAGGGCGCCAGGACCCGCACACTTCCGCTTTGGGGGCCAGAAACAGTTGCCAGGGCTACCCTGGGCATGGCAGGGGGCTTAAGGGAGTCAGGACCCGCCCACTTCCGCTTTTGGGGCCAGCAACAGTTGCCAGGGCTACCCTGGGCATGGCAGGGTGCTTAAGGGCGCCAGGACCCGCCCACTTCCGCTTTGGGGGCCAGCAACAGTTGCCAGGGCAACATTGGGCATGGCAGGGGGCTTAAGGGAGTCAGGACCCGCCCACTTCCGCTTTGGGGGCCAGCAACAGTTGCCAGGGCAACCCTGGGCAAGGCAGGGGGCTTAAGGGCGCCAGGACCCGCCCACTTCCGCTTTGGGGGCCAGAAACAGTTGCCAGGGCTACCCTGGGCATGGCAGGGGGCTTAAGGGCGCCTGGACCCGCCCACTTCCGCTTTGGGGGGCAGCAACAGTTGCCAGGGCTACCCTGGGCATGGCAGGGGGCTTAAGGGCGCCAGGACCCGCCCACTTCCGCTTTGGGGGCCAGCAACAGTTGCCAGGGCAACATTGGGCATGGCAGGGGGCTTAAGGGAGTCAGGACCCGCCCACTTCCGCTTTGGGGGCCAGCAACAGTTGCCAGGGCAACCCTGGGCAAGGCAGGGGGCTTAAGGGCGCCAGGACCCGCCCACTTCCGCTTTGGGGGCCAGAAACAGTTGCCAGGGCAACCATGGGCATTGCAGGAGGCTTAAGGGGGCCTGGACCCGCCCACTTCCGCTTTGGGGGCCAGCAACAGTTGCCAGGGCAACCCTGGGCATGGCAGGGGGCTTAAGGGCGCCAGAACCCGCCCACTTCCGATTTGGGGGCCAGCAACAGTTGCCAGGGCTACCCTGGGCATGGCAGGGGGCTTAAGGGCGCCAGGACCCGCCCACTTCCGCTTTAGGGGCCAGCAACAGTTGCCAGGGCAACCATGGGCATTGCAGGAGGCTTAAGGGGGCCTGGACCCGCCCACTTCCGCTTTGGGGGCCAGCAACAGTTGCCAGGGCAACCCTGGGCATGGCAGGGGGCTTAAGGGCGCCAGGACCCACCCACTTCCGCTTTGGGGCCAGCAACAGTTGCCAGGGCAACATTGGGCATGGCAGGGGGCTTAAGGGAGTCAGGACCCGCCCACTTCCGCTTTGGGGACCAGCAACAGTTGCCAGGGCAACATTGGGCATGGCAGGGAGCTTAAGGGCGCCTGGACCAACCCACTTCCGCTTTGGGGGCCAGCAACAGTTTCCAGGGCAACCATGGGCATGGCAGGGGGCTTAAGGGGGCCTGGACCCGCCCACTTCCGCTTTGGGGGCCAGCAACAGTTGCCAGGGCATCATTGGGCATGGCAGGGGGCTTAAGGGCGCCAGGACACGCCCACTTCCGCTTTGGGGGCCAGCAACAGTTGCCAGGGCAACCCTGGGCATGGCAGGGGGCTTAAGGGAGTCAGGACCCGCCCACTTCCGCTTTTGGGGCCAGCAACAGTTGCCAGGGCAAACCTGTGCATGGCAGGGGGCTTAATGGGGCCTGGACCCGCCCACTTCCGCTTTGGGGGCCAGCAACAGTTGCCAGGGCAACATTGGGCATGGCAGGGGGCTTAAGGGAGTCAGGACCCGCCCACTTCCGCTTTGGGGGCCAGCAACAGTTGCCAGGGCAACCCTGGGCAAGGCAGGGGGCTTAAGGGCGCCAGGACCCGCCCACTTCCGCTTTGGGGGCCAGAAACAGTTGCCAGGGCTACCCTGGGCATGGCAGGGGGCTTAAGGGAGTCAGGACCCGCCCACTTCCGCTTTTGGGGCCAGCAACAGTTGCCAGGGCTACCCTGGGCATTGCAGGGTGCTTAAGGGCGCCAGGACCCGCCCACTTCCGCTTTGGGGGCCAGCAACAGTTGCCAGGGCAACATTGGGCATTGCAGGGTGCTTAAGGGCGCCAGGACCCGCCCACTTCCGCTTTGGGGGCCAGAAACAGTTGCCAGGGCTACCCTGGGCATGGCAGGGGGCTTAAGGGCGCCTGGACCCGCCCACTTCAGCTTTGGGGGCCAGCAACAGTTGCCAGGGCTACCCTGGGCATGGCAGGGGGCTTAAGGGCGCCAGGACCCGCCCACTTCCGCTTTGGGGGCCAGAAACAGTTGCCAGGGCTACCCTGGGCATGGCAGGGGGCTTAAGGGCGCCTGGACCCGCCCACTTCCGCTTTGGGGGCCAGCAACAGTTGCCAGGGCTACCCTGGGCATGGCAGGGGGCTTAAGGGCGCCAGGACCCGCCCACTTCCGCTTTGGGGCCCAGCAACAGTTGCCAGGGCAACATTGGGCATGGCAAGGGGCTTAACGGCGCCAGGACCCGCCCACTTCCGCTTTGGGGGCCAGCAAAAGTTGCCAGGGCAACCCTGGGCAAGGCAGGGGGCTTAAGGGAGTCAGTACCCGCCCACTTCCGCTTTGGGGACCAGCAACAGTTGCCAGGGCAACCCTGGGCAAGGCAGGGGCTTAAGGGGGCCTGGACCCGCCCACTTCCGCTTTGGGGGCCAGCAACAGTTGCCAGGGCAACCCTAGGCATGGCAGGGGGCTTAAGGGGGCCTGGACCCGCCCACTTCCGCTTTGGGGGCCAGCAACAGTTGCCAGGGCAACCCTGGGCATGGCAGGGGGCTTAAGGGGGCCTGGACCCGCCCACTTCCGCTTTGGGGGCCAGCAACAGTTGCCAGGGCAACCCTGGGCATGGCAGGGGCTTAAGGGCGCCTGGACCCGCCCACTTCCGCTTTGGGGGCCAGCAACAGTTGCCAGGGCAACCCTGGGCATGGCAGGGGGCTTAAGGGCGCCAGAACCCGCCCACTTCCGCTTTGGGGGCCAGCAACAGTTGCCAGGGCAACATTGGGCATGGCAGGAAGCTTAAGGGCGCTTGGACCCGCCCACTTCCGCTTTGGGGGCCAGCAACAGTTTCCAGGGCAACCATGGGCATGGCCGGGGCTTAAGGGGGCCTGGACCCGCCCACTTCCGCTTTAGGGGCCAGCAACAGTTGCCAGGGCATCATTGGGGCATGGCAGGGGGCTTAAGGGCGCCAGGACCCGCCCACTTCCGCTTTGGGGGCCAGCAACAGTTGCCAGGGCAACCATGGGCATGGCAGGAGGCTTAAGGGGGCCTGGACCCGCCCACTTCCGCTTTGGGGGCCAGCAACAGTTGCCAGGGCAACCCTGCGCATGGCAGGGGCTTAAGGGTGCCTGGACCCTCCCACTTCCGCTTTGGGGGCCAGCAACAGTTGCCAGGGCAACCCTGGGCATGGCAGGGGGCTTAAGGGCGCCAGAACCCGCCCACTTCCACTTTGGGGGCCAGCAACAGTTGCCAGGGCAACATTGGGCATGGCAGGAAGCTTAAGGGCGCCTGGACCCGCCCACTTCCGCTTTGGGGGCCAGCAACAGTTTCCAGGGCAACCATGGGCATGGCCGGGGGCTTAAGGGGGCCTGGACCCACCCACTTCCGCTTTAGGGGCCAGCAACAGTTGCCAGGGCATCAATGGGCATGGCAGGGGGCTTAAGGGCGCCAGGACCCACCCACTTCCGCTTTGGGGGCCAGCAACAGTTGCCAGGGCAACCATGGGCATGGCAGGAGGCTTAAGGGGGCCTGGACCCGCCCACTTCCGCTTTGGGGGCCAGCAACAGTTGCCAGGGCAACCCTGCGCATGGCAGGGGCTTAAGGGTGCCTGGACCCTCCCACTTCCGCTTTGGGGGCCAGCAACAGTTGCCAGGGCAACCCTGGGCATGGCAGGGGGCTTAAGGGCGCCAGAACCCGCCCACTTCCGCTTTGGGGGCCAGCAACAGTTGCCAGGGCAACATTGGGCATGGCAGGAAGCTTAAGGGCGCCTGGACCCGCCCACTTCCGCTTTGGGGGCCAGCAACAGTTTCCAGGGCAACCATGGGCATGGCCGGGGGCTTAAGGGGGGCCTGGACCCACCCACTTCCGCTTTAGGGGCCAGCAACAGTTGCCAGGGCATCATTGGGCATGGCAGGGGGCTTAAGGGCGCCAGGACCCGCCCACTTCCGCTTTGGGGGCCAGCAACAGTTGCCAGGGAACCATGGGCATGGCAGGAGGCTTAAGGGGGCCTGGACCCGCCCACTTCCGCTTTAAGGGCCAGCAACAGTTGCTAGGGCAACCCTGGGCATGTCAGGGGGCTTAAGGGGGCCAGGACCCGCCCACTTCCGCTTTGGGGGCCAGCAACAGTTGCCAGGGCAACCCTGGGCATGGCAGGGGGCTTAAGGGGGCCTGGACCCGCCCACTTCCGCTTTGGGGCCAGCAACAGTTGCCAGGGCAACCCTGGCATGGCAGGGGGCTTAAGGGCGCCTGGACCCGCCCACTTCCGCTTTGGGGGCCAGCAACAGTTGCCAGGGCAACCCTGGGCATGGCAGGGGCTTAAGGGCGTCAGGACCCGCCCACTTCCGCTTTGGGGGCCAGCAACAGTTGCCAGGGCAACACTGGGCATGGCAGGGGGCTTAAGGGCGCCTGGACCCACCCACTTCCGCTTTGGGGGCCAGCAACAGTTGCCAGGGTAAACCTGGGCATGGCAGGGGGCTAGGACACACCCACTTCCGCTTTGGGGGCCAGCAACAGTTGCCAGGGCAACATTGGGCATGGCAGGTGGCTTAAGGGCGCCAGGACCCGCCCACTTCCGCTTTGGGGGCCAGCAATAGTTGCCAGGGCAACCCTGGGCATGGCAGGGGGCTTAAGGGAGTCAGGACCCGCCCACTTCCGCTTTGGGGACCAGCAACAGTTGCCAGGGCAACCCTGGGCATGGCAGGGGGCTTAAGAGCGCCTGGACCCGCCCACTTCCGCTTTGGGGGCCAGCAACAGTTGCCAGGGCATCATTGGGCATGGCAGGGGGCTTAAGGGCGCCAGGACCCGCCCACTTCCGCTTTGGGGGCCAGCAACAGTTGCCAGGGCAACCATGGGCATTGCAGGGGGCTTAAGGGCGCCAGGACCCACCCACTTCCGCTTTGGGGCCAGCAACAGTTGCCAGGGCAACCCTGGGGCATGGCAGGGGGCTTAAGGGCGCCTGGACCCGCCCACTTCCGCTTTGGGGGCCAGCAACAGTTGCCAGGGCAACCCTGGCATGGCAGGGGGCTTAAGGGTGCCAGAACCCGCCCACTTCCGCTTTGAAGGCCAGCAACAGTTGCCAGGGCAACATTGGGCATGGCAGGGGGCTTAAGGGAGTCAGGACCCGCCCACTTCCGCTTTGAAGGCCAGCAACAGTTGCCAGGGCAACATTGGGCATGGCAGGGGGCTTAAGGGAGTCAGGACCCGCCCACTTCCGCTTTGGGGACCAGCAACAGTTGCCAGGGCATCATTGGGCATGGCAGGGGGCTTAAGGGCGCCAGGACCCGCCCACTTCCGCTTTGGGGGCCAGCAACAGTTGCCAGGGCAACCATGGGCATGGCAGGAGGCTTAAAGGGGCCTGGACCCGCCCACTTCCGCTTTGGGGACCAGCAACAGTTGCCAGGGCAACATTGGGCATGGCAGGGAGCTTAAGGGGGCCTGGACCCGCCCACTTCCGCTTTGGGGGCCAGCAACAGTTGCCAGGGTAAACCTGGGCATGGCAGGGGGCTAGGGACCCACCCACTTCCGCTTTGGGGGCCAGCAACAGTTGCCAGGGCAACATTGGGCATGGCAGGTGGCTTAAGGGCGCCAGGACCCGCCCACTTCCGCTTTGGGGGCCAGCAATAGTTGCCAGGGCAACCCTGGGCATGGCAGGGGGCTTAAGGGCGCCAGGACCCGCCCACTTCCGCTTTGGGGCCCAGCAACAGTTGCCAGGGCAACATTGGGCATGGCAAGGGGCTTAACGGCGCCAGGACCCGCCACTTCCGCTTTGGGGGCCAGCAAAAGTTGCCAGGGCAACCCTGGGCAAGGCAGGGGGCTTAAGGGAGTCAGTACCCGCCCACTTCCGCTTTTGGGGCCAGCAACAGTTGCCAGGGCAAACCTGTGCATGGCAGGGGGATTAATGGGGCCTGGACCCGCCCACTTCCGCTTTAGGGGCCAGCAACAGTTGCCAGGGCAACATTGGGCATGGCAGGGGGCTTAAGGGAGTCAGGACCCGCCCACTTCCGCTTTGGGGGCCAGCAACAGTTGCCAGGGCAACCCTGGGCAAGGCAGGGGGCTTAAGGGCGCCAGGACCCGCACACTTCCGCTTTGGGGGCCAGAAACAGTTGCCAGGGCTACCCTGGGCATGGCAGGGGGCTTAAGGGAGTCAGGACCCGCCCACTTCCGCTTTTGGGGCCAGCAACAGTTGCCAGGGCTACCCTGGGCATGGCAGGGTGCTTAAGGGCGCCAGGACCCGCCCACTTCCGCTTTGGGGGCCAGCAACAGTTGCCAGGGCAACATTGGGCATGGCAGGGAGCTTAAGGGGGCCTGGACCCGCCCACTTCCGCTTTGGGGGCCAGCAACAGTTGCCAGGGTAAACCTGGGCATGGCAGGGGGCTAGGACCCACCCACTTCCGCTTTGGGGGCCAGCAACAGTTGCCAGGGCAACATTGGGCATGGCAGGTGGCTTAAGGGCGCCAGGACCCGCCCACTTCCGCTTGGGGGGCCAGCAATAGTTGCCAGGGCAACCCTGGGCATGGCAGGGGGCTTAAGGGCGCCAGGACCCGCCCACTTCCGCTTTGGGGCCCAGCAACAGTTGCCAGGGCAACATTGGGCATGGCAAGGGGCTTAACGGCGCCAGGACCCGCCCACTTCCGCTTTGGGGGCCAGCAAAAGTTGCCAGGGCAACCCTGGGCAAGGCAGGGGGCTTAAGGGAGTCAGTACCCGCCCACTTCCGCTTTTGGGCCAGCAACAGTTGCCAGGGCAAACCTGTGCATGGCAGGGGGATTAATGGGGCCTGGACCCGCCCACTTCCGCTTTAGGGGCCAGCAACAGTTGCCAGGGCAACATTGGGCATGGCAGGGGGCTTAAGGGAGTCAGGACCCGCCCACTCCGCTTTGGGGGCCAGCAACAGTTGCCAGGGCAACCCTGGGCAAGGCAGGGGGCTTAAGGGCGCCAGGACCCGCACACTTCCGCTTTGGGGGCCAGAAACAGTTGCCAGGGCTACCCTGGGCATGGCAGGGGGCTTAAGGGAGTCAGGACCCGCCCACTTCCGCTTTTGGGGCCAGCAACAGTTGCCAGGGCTACCCTGGGCATGGCAGGGTGCTTAAGGGCGCCAGGACCCGCCCACTTCCGCTTTGGGGGCCAGCAACAGTTGCCAGGGCAACATTGGGCATGGCAGGGGGCTTAAGGGAGTCAGGACCCGCCCACTTCCGCTTTGGGGGCCAGCAACAGTTGCCAGGGCAACCCTGGGCAAGGCAGGGGGCTTAAGGGCGCCAGACCCGCCCACTCCGCTTTGGGGGCCAGAAACAGTTGCCAGGGCTACCCTGGGCATGGCAGGGGGCTTAAGGGCGCCTGGACCCGCCCACTTCCGCTTTGGGGGGCAGCAACAGTTGCCAGGGCTACCCTGGGCATGGCAGGGGCTTAAGGGCGCCAGGACCCGCCCACTTCCGCTTTGGGGGCCAGCAACAGTTGCCAGGGCAACATTGGGCATGGCAGGGGGCTTAAGGGAGTCAGGACCCGCCCACTTCCGCTTTGGGGGCCAGCAACAGTTGCCAGGGCAACCCTGGGCAAGGCAGGGGGCTTAAGGGCGCCAGGACCCGCCCACTTCCGCTTTGGGGGCCAGAAACAGTTGCCAGGGCAACCATGGGCATTGCAGGAGGCTTAAGGGGGCCTGGACCCGCCCACTTCCGCTTTGGGGGCCAGCAACAGTTGCCAGGGCAACCCTGGGCATGGCAGGGGGCTTAAGGGCGCCAGAACCCGCCCACTTCCGATTTGGGGGCCAGCAACAGTTGCCAGGGCTACCCTGGGCATGGCAGGGGGCTTAAGGGCGCCAGGACCCGCCCACTTCCGCTTTAGGGGCCAGCAACAGTTGCCAGGGCAACCATGGGCATTGCAGGAGGCTTAAGGGGGCCTGGACCCGCCCACTTCCGCTTTGGGGGCCAGCAACAGTTGCCAGGGCAACCCTGGGCATGGCAGGGGGCTTAAGGGCGCCAGGACCCACCCACTTCCGCTTTGGGGCCAGCAACAGTTGCCAGGGCAACATTGGGCATGGCAGGGGGCTTAAGGGAGTCAGGACCCGCCCACTTCCGCTTTGGGGACCAGCAACAGTTGCCAGGGCAACATTGGGCATGGCAGGGAGCTTAAGGGCGCCTGGACCAACCCACTTCCGCTTTGGGGGCCAGCAACAGTTTCCAGGGCAACCATGGGCATGGCAGGGGGCTTAAGGGGGCCTGGACCCGCCCACTTCCGCTTTGGGGGCCAGCAACAGTTGCCAGGGCATCATTGGGCATGGCAGGGGGCTTAAGGGCGCCAGGACACGCCCACTTCCGCTTTGGGGGCCAGCAACAGTTGCCAGGGCAACCCTGGGCATGGCAGGGGGCTTAAGGGAGTCAGGACCCGCCCACTTCCGCTTTTGGGGCCAGCAACAGTTGCCAGGGCAAACCTGTGCATGGCAGGGGGCTTAATGGGGCCTGGACCCGCCCACTTCCGCTTTGGGGGCCAGCAACAGTTGCCAGGGCAACATTGGGCATGGCAGGGGGCTTAAGGGAGTCAGGACCCGCCCACTTCCGCTTTGGGGGCCAGCAACAGTTGCCAGGGCAACCCTGGGCAAGGCAGGGGGCTTAAGGGCGCCAGGACCCGCCCACTTCCGCTTTGGGGGCCAGAAACAGTTGCCAGGGCTACCCTGGGCATGGCAGGGGGCTTAAGGGAGACAGGACCTGCCCACTTCCGCTTTTGGGGCCAGCAACAGTTGCCAGGGCTACCCTGGGCATTGCAGGGTGCTTAAGGGCGCCAGGACCCGCCCACTTCCGCTTTGGGGGCCAGCAACAGTTGCCAGGGCAACATTGGGCATGGCAGGGGGCTTAAGGGAGTCAGGATCCGCCCACTTCCGCTTTGGGGGCCAGCAACAGTTGCCAGGGCAACCCTGGGCAAGGCAGGGGGCTTAAGGGCGCCAGGACCCGCCCACTTCCGCTTTGGGGGCCAGAAACAGTTGCCAGGGCTACCCTGGGCATGGCAGGGGGCTTAAGGGCGCCTGGACCCGCCCACTTCAGCTTTGGGGGCCAGCAACAGTTGCCAGGGCTACCCTGGGCATGGCAGGGGGCTTAAGGGCGCCAGGACCCGCCCACTTCCGCTTTGGGGGCCAGAAACAGTTGCCAGGGCTACCCTGGGCATGGCAGGGGGCTTAAGGGCGCCTGGACCCGCCCACTTCCGCTTTGGGGGCCAGCAACAGTTGCCAGGGCTACCCTGGGCATGGCAGGGGGCTTAAGGGCGCCAGGACCCGCCCACTTCCGCTTTGGGGCCCAGCAACAGTTGCCAGGGCAACATTGGGCATGGCAAGGGGCTTAACGGCGCCAGGACCCGCCCACTTCCGCTTTGGGGGCCAGCAAAAGTTGCCAGGGCAACCCTGGGCAAGGCAGGGGGCTTAAGGGAGTCAGTACCCGCCCACTTCCGCTTTGGGGACCAGCAACAGTTGCCAGGGCAACCCTGGGCAAGGCAGGGGCTTAAGGGGGCCTGGACCCGCCCACTTCCGCTTTGGGGGCCAGCAACAGTTGCCAGGGCAACCCTAGGCATGGCAGGGGGCTTAAGGGGGCCTGGACCCGCCCACTTCCGCTTTGGGGGCCAGCAACAGTTGCCAGGGCAACCCTGGGCATGGCAGGGGGCTTAAGGGGGCCTGGACCCGCCCACTTCCGCTTTGGGGGCCAGCAACAGTTGCCAGGGCAACCCTGGGCATGGCAGGGGCTTAAGGGCGCCTGGACCCGCCCACTTCCGCTTTGGGGGCCAGCAACAGTTGCCAGGGCAACCCTGGGCATGGCAGGGGGCTTAAGGGCGCCAGAACCCGCCCACTTCCGCTTTGGGGGCCAGCAACAGTTGCCAGGGCAACATTGGGCATGGCAGGAAGCTTAAGGGCGCTTGGACCCGCCCACTTCCGCTTTGGGGGCCAGCAACAGTTTCCAGGGCAACCATGGGCATGGCCGGGGGCTTAAGGGGGCCTGGACCCGCCCACTTCCGCTTTAGGGGCCAGCAACAGTTGCCAGGGCATCATTGGGCATGGCAGGGGGCTTAAGGGCGCCAGGACCCGCCCACTTCCGCTTTGGGGGCCAGCAACAGTTGCCAGGGCAACCATGGGCATGGCAGGAGGCTTAAGGGGGCCTGGACCCGCCCACTTCCGCTTTGGGGGCCAGCAACAGTTGCCAGGGCAACCCTGCGCATGGCAGGGGCTTAAGGGTGCCTGGACCCTCCCACTTCCGCTTTGGGGGCCAGCAACAGTTGCCAGGGCAACCCTGGGCATGGCAGGGGGCTTAAGGGCGCCAGAACCCGCCCACTTCCACTTTGGGGGCCAGCAACAGTTGCCAGGGCAACATTGGGCATGGCAGGAAGCTTAAGGGCGCCTGGACCCGCCCACTTCCGCTTTGGGGGCCAGCAACAGTTTCCAGGGCAACCATGGGCATGGCCGGGGGCTTAAGGGGGCCTGGACCCACCCACTTCCGCTTTAGGGGCCAGCAACAGTTGCCAGGGCATCAATGGGCATGGCAGGGGGCTTAAGGGCGCCAGGACCCACCCATTTCCGCTTTGGGGGCCAGCAACAGTTGCCAGGGCAACCATGGGCATGGCAGGAGGCTTAAGGGGGCCTGGACCCGCCCACTTCCGCTTTGGGGGCCAGCAACAGTTGCCAGGGCAACCCTGCGCATGGCAGGGGCTTAAGGGTGCCTGGACCCTCCCACTTCCGCTTTGGGGGCCAGCAACAGTTGCCAGGGCAACCCTGGGCATGGCAGGGGGCTTAAGGGCGCCAGAACCCGCCCACTTCCGCTTTGGGGGCCAGCAACAGTTGCCAGGGCAACATTGGGCATGGCAGGAAGCTTAAGGGCGCCTGGACCCGCCCACTTCCGCTTTGGGGGCCAGCAACAGTTTCCAGGGCAACCATGGGCATGGCCGGGGGCTTAAGGGGGGCCTGGACCCACCCACTTCCGCTTTAGGGGCCAGCAACAGTTGCCAGGGCATCATTGGGCATGGCAGGGGGCTTAAGGGCGCCAGGACCCGCCCACTTCCGCTTTGGGGGCCAGCAACAGTTGCCAGGGAACCATGGGCATGGCAGGAGGCTTAAGGGGGCCTGGACCCGCCCACTTCCGCTTTAAGGGCCAGCAACAGTTGCTAGGGCAACCCTGGGCATGTCAGGGGGCTTAAGGGGGCCAGGACCCGCCCACTTCCGCTTTGGGGGCCAGCAACAGTTGCCAGGGCAACCCTGGGCATGGCAGGGGGCTTAAGGGGGCCTGGACCCGCCCACTTCCGCTTTGGGGGCCAGCAACAGTTGCCAGGGCAACCCTGGGCATGGCAGGGGGCTTAAGGGCGCCTGGACCCGCCCACTTCCGCTTTGGGGGCCAGCAACAGTTGCCAGGGCAACCCTGGGCATGGCAGGGGGCTTAAGGGCGTCAGGACCCGCCCACTTCCGCTTTGGGGGCCAGCAACAGTTGCCAGGGCAACACTGGGCATGGCAGGGGGCTTAAGGGCGCCTGGACCCACCCACTTCCGCTTTGGGGGCCAGCAACAGTTGCCAGGGTAAACCTGGGCATGGCAGGGGGCTAGGACACACCCACTTCCGCTTTGGGGGCCAGCAACAGTTGCCAGGGCAACATTGGGCATGGCAGGTGGCTTAAGGGCGCCAGGACCCGCCCACTTCCGCTTTGGGGGCCAGCAATAGTTGCCAGGGCAACCCTGGGCATGGCAGGGGGCTTAAGGGAGTCAGGACCCGCCCACTTCCGCTTTGGGGACCAGCAACAGTTGCCAGGGCAACCCTGGGCATGGCAGGGGGCTTAAGAGCGCCTGGACCCGCCCACTTCCGCTTTGGGGGCCAGCAACAGTTGCCAGGGCATCATTGGGCATGGCAGGGGGCTTAAGGGCGCCAGGACCCGCCCACTTCCGCTTTGGGGGCCAGCAACAGTTGCCAGGGCAACCATGGGCATTGCAGGGGGCTTAAGGGCGCCAGGACCCACCCACTTCCGCTTTGGGGCCAGCAACAGTTGCCAGGGCAACCCTGGGCATGGCAGGGGGCTTAAGGGCGCCTGGACCCGCCCACTTCCGCTTTGGGGGCCAGCAACAGTTGCCAGGGCAACCCTGGGCATGGCAGGGGGCTTAAGGGTGCCAGAACCCGCCCACTTCCGCTTTGAAGGCCAGCAACAGTTGCCAGGGCAACATTGGGCATGGCAGGGGGCTTAAGGGAGTCAGGACCCGCCCACTTCCGCTTTGAAGGCCAGCAACAGTTGCCAGGGCAACATTGGGCATGGCAGGGGGCTTAAGGGAGTCAGGACCCGCCCACTTCCGCTTTGGGGACCAGCAACAGTTGCCAGGGCATCATTGGGCATGGCAGGGGGCTTAAGGGCGCCAGGACCCGCCCACTTCCGCTTTGGGGGCCAGCAACAGTTGCCAGGGCAACCATGGGCATGGCAGGAGGCTTAAAGGGGCCTGGACCCGCCCACTTCCGCTTTGGGGACCAGCAACAGTTGCCAGGGCAACATTGGGCATGGCAGGGAGCTTAAGGGGGCCTGGACCCGCCCACTTCCGCTTTGGGGGCCAGCAACAGTTGCCAGGGTAAACCTGGGCATGGCAGGGGGCTAGGACCCACCCACTTCCGCTTTGGGGGCCAGCAACAGTTGCCAGGGCAACATTGGGCATGGCAGGTGGCTTAAGGGCGCCAGGACCCGCCCACTTCCGCTTTGGGGGCCAGCAATAGTTGCCAGGGCAACCCTGGGCATGGCAGGGGGCTTAAGGGAGTCAGGACCCGCCCACTTCCGCTTTGGGGACCAGCAACAGTTTCCAGGGCAACCCTGGGCAAGGCAGGGGGCTTAAGGGGGCCTGGACCCGCCCACTTCCGCTTTGGGGGCCAGCAACAGTTGCCAGGGCAACCCTGGGCATGGCAGGGGGCTTAAGGGGGCCTGGACCCGCCCACTTCCGCTTTGGGGGCCAGCAACAGTTGCCAGGGCAACCCAGGGCATGGCAGGGGGCTTAAGGGCGCCTGGACCCGCCCACTTCCGCTTTGGGGACCAGCAACAGTTGCCAGGGCAACATTGGGCATGGCAGGGAGCTTAAGCGTGCCTGGACCCGCCCACTTCCGCTTTGGGGGCCAGCAACAGTTGCCAGGGCAACCATGGGCATGGCAGGGGGCTTAAGGTTGCCTGGACCCGCCAACTTCCGCTTTGGGGGCCAGCAACAGTTGCCAGGGCATCATTGGGCATGGCAGGGGGCTTAAGGGCGCCAGGACCCGCCCACTTCCGCTTTGGGGGCCAGAAACAGTTGCCAGGGCAACCATGGGCATTGCAGGGGGCTTAAGGGCGCCAGGACCCACCCACTTCCGCTTTGGGGCCAGCAACAGTTGCCAGGGCAACCCTGGGCATGGCAGGGGGCTTAAGGGCGCCTGGACCCGCCCACTTCCGCTTTGGGGGCCAGCAACAGTTGCCAGGGCAACATTGGGCATGGCAGGTGGCTTAAGGGCGCCAGGACCCGCCCACTTCCGCTTTGGGGGCCAGCAATAGTTGCCAGGGCAACCCTGGGCATGGCAGGGGGCTTAAGGGAGTCAGGACCCGCCCACTTCCGCTTTGGGGACCAGCAACAGTTGCCAGGGCAACCCTGGGCATGGCAGGGGGCTTAAGAGCGCCTGGACCCGCCCACTTCCGCTTTGGGGGCCAGCAACAGTTGCCAGGGCATCATTGGGCATGGCAGGGGGCTTAAGGGCGCCAGGACCCGCCCACTTCCGCTTTGGGGGCCAGCAACAGTTGCCAGGGCAACCATGGGCATTGCAGGGGGCTTAAGGGCGCCAGGACCCACCCACTTCCGCTTTGGGGCCAGCAACAGTTGCCAGGGCAACCCTGGGCATGGCAGGGGGCTTAAGGGCGCCTGGACCCGCCCACTTCCGCTTTGGGGGCCAGCAACAGTTGCCAGGGCAACCCTGGGCATGGCAGGGGGCTTAAGGGTGCCAGAACCCGCCCACTTCCGCTTTGAAGGCCAGCAACAGTTGCCAGGGCAACATTGGGCATGGCAGGGGGCTTAAGGGAGTCAGGACCCGCCCACTTCCGCTTTGGGGACCAGCAACAGTTGCCAGGGCATCATTGGGCATGGCAGGGGGCTTAAGGGCGCCAGGACCCGCCCACTTCCGCTTTGGGGGCCAGCAACAGTTGCCAGGGCAACATTGGGCATGGCAGGGAGCTTAAGGGGGCCTGGACCCGCCCACTTCCGCTTTGGGGGCCAGCAACAGTTGCCAGGGTAAACCTGGGCATGGCAGGGGGCTAGGACCCACCCACTTCCGCTTTGGGGGCCAGCAACAGTTGCCAGGGCAACATTGGGCATGGCAGGTGGCTTAAGGGCGCCAGGACCCGCCCACTTCCGCTTTGGGGGCCAGCAATAGTTGCCAGGGCAACCCTGGGCATGGCAGGGGGCTTAAGGTAATCAGGACCCGCCCACTTCCGCTTTGGGGACCAGCAACAGTTTCCAGGGCAACCCTGGGCAAGGCAGGGGGCTTAAGGGGGCCTGGACCCGCCCACTTCCGCTTTGGGGGCCAGCAACAGTTGCCAGGGCAACCCTGGGCATGGCAGGGGGCTTAAGGGCGCCAGGACCCGCCCACTTCCGCTTTGGGGGACAGCAACAGTTGCCAGGGCAACACTGGGCATGGCAGGGGGCTTAAGGGCGCCTGGACCCACCCACTTCCGATTTGGGGGCCAGCAACAGTTTCCAGGGCAACCCTGGGCAAGGCAGGGGGCTTAAGGGGGCCTGGACCCGCCCACTTCCGCTTTGGGGCCAGCAAAAGTTGCCAGGGCAACCCTGGGCATGGCAGGGGGCTTAAGGGCGCCAGGACCCACCCACTTCCGCTTTGGGGCCAGCAACAGTTGCCAGGGCAACCCTGGGCATGGCAGGGGGCTTAAGGGCGCCTGGACCCGCCCACTTCCGCTTTGGGGGCCAGCAACAGTTGCCAGGGCAACCCTGGGCATGGCAGGGGGCTTAAGGGCGCCAGAACCCGCCCACTTCCGCTTTGGGGGCCAGCAACAGTTGCCAGGGCAACATTGGGCATGGCAGGGGGCTTAAGGGAGTCAGGACCCGCCCACTTCCGCTTTGGGGACCAGCAACAGTTGCCAGGGCAACATTGGGCATGGCAGGGAGCTTAAGGGTGCCTGGACCAACCCACTTCCGCTTTGGGGGCCAGCAACAGTTTCCAGGGCAACCATGGGCATGGCAGGGGGCTTAAGGGGGCCTGGACCCGCCCACTTCCGCTTTGGGGGCCAGCAACAGTTGCCAGGGCATCATTGGGCATGGCAGGGGGCTTAAGGGAGTCAGGACCCGCCCACTTCCGCTTTTGGGGCCAGCAACAGTTGCCAGGGCAAACCTGTGCATGGCAGGGGGCTTAATGGGGCCTGGACCCGCCCACTTCCGCTTTGGGGGCCAGCAACAGTTGCCAGGGCAACATTGGGCATGGCAGGGGGCTTAAGGGAGTCAGGACCCGCCCACTTCCGCTTTGGGGGCCAGCAACAGTTGCCAGGGCAACCCTGGGCAAGGCAGGGGGCTTAAGGGCGCCAGGACCCGCACACTTCCGCTTTGGGGGCCAGAAACAGTTGCCAGGGCTACCCTGGGCATGGCAGGGGGCTTAAGGGAGTCAGGACCCGCCCACTTCCGCTTTTGGGGCCAGCAACAGTTGCCAGGGCTACCCTGGGCATGGCAGGGTGCTTAAGGGCGCCAGGACCCGCCCACTTCCGCTTTGGGGGCCAGCAACAGTTGCCAGGGCAACATTGGGCATGGCAGGGGGCTTAAGGGAGTCAGGACCCGCCCACTTCCGCTTTGGGGGCCAGCAACAGTTGCCAGGGCAACCCTGGGCAAGGCAGGGGGCTTAAGGGCGCCAGGACCCGCCCACTTCCGCTTTGGGGGCCAGAAACAGTTGCCAGGGCTACCCTGGGCATGGCAGGGGGCTTAAGGGCGCCTGGACCCGCCCACTTCCGCTTTGGGGGCCAGCAACAGTTGCCAGGGCTACCCTGGGCATGGCAGGGGGCTTAAGGGCGCCAGGACCCGCCCACTTCCGCTTTGGGGGCCAGCAACAGTTGCCAGGGCAACATTGGGCATGGCAGGGGGCTTAAGGGAGTCAGGACCCGCCCACTTCCGCTTTGGGGGCCAGCAACAGTTGCCAGGGCAACCCTGGGCAAGGCAGGGGGCTTAAGGGCGCCAGGACCCGCCCACTTCCGCTTTGGGGGCCAGAAACAGTTGCCAGGGCAACCATGGGCATTGCAGGAGGCTTAAGGGGGCCTGGACCCGCCCACTTCCGCTTTGGGGGCCAGCAACAGTTGCCAGGGCAACCCTGGGCATGGCAGGGGGCTTAAGGGCGCCAGAACCCGCCCACTTCCGATTTGGGGGCCAGCAACAGTTGCCAGGGCTACCCTGGGCATGGCAGGGGGCTTAAGGGCGCCAGGACCCGCCCACTTCCGCTTTGGGGGCCAGCAACAGTTGCCAGGGCAACCCTGGGCATGGCAGGGGGCTTAAGGGCGCCAGAACCCGCCCACTTCCGCTTTGGGGGCCAGCAACAGTTGCCAGGGCAACATTGGGCATGGCAGGGGGCTTAAGGGAGTCAGGACCCGCTCACTTCCGCTTTGGGGACCAGCAACAGTTGCCAGGGCAACATTGGGCATGGCAGGGAGCTTAAGGGCGCCTGGACCAACCCACTTCCGCTTTGGGGGCCAGCAACAGTTTCCAGGGCAACCATGGGCATGGCAGGGGGCTTAAGGGGGCCTGGACCCGCCCACTTCCGCTTTGGGGGCCAGCAACAGTTGCCAGGGCATCATTGGGCATGGCAGGGGGCTTAAGGGCGCCAGGACCTGCCCACTTCCGCTTTGGGGGCCAGCAACAGTTGCCAGGGCAACCCTGGGCATGGCAGGGGGCTTAAGGGAGTCAGGACCCGCCCACTTCCGCTTTTGGGGCCAGCAACAGTTGCCAGGGCAAACCTGTGCATGGCAGGGGGCTTAATGGGGCCTGGACCCGCCCACTTCCGCTTTGGGGGCCAGCAACAGTTGCCAGGGCAACATTGGGCATGGCAGGGGGCTTAAGGGAGTCAGGACCCGCCCACTTCCGCTTTGGGGGCCAGCAACAGTTGCCAGGGCAACATTGGGCATGGCAGGGGGCTTAAGGGCGCCTGGACCCGCCCACTTCCGCTTTGGGGGCCAGCAACAGTTTCCAGGGCAACCATGGGCATGGCCGGGGGCTTAAGGGGGGCCTGGACCCACCCTCTTCCGCTTTAGGGGCCAGCAACAGTTGCCAGGGCATCATTGGGCATGGCAGGGGGCTTAAGGGCGCCAGGACCCGCCCACTTCCGCTTTGGGGGCCAGCAACAGTTGCCAGGGCAACCATGGGCATGGCAGGAGGCTTAAGGGGGCCTGGACCCGCCCACTTCCGCTTTGGGGGCCAGCAACAGTTGCTACGGCAACCCTGGGCATGTCAGGGGGCTTAAGGGGGCCAGGACCCGCCCACTTCCGCTTTGGGGGCCAGCAACAGTTGCCAGGGCAACCCTGGGCATGGCAGGGGGCTTAAGGGGGCCTGGACCCGCCCACTTCCGCTTTGGGGGCCAGCAACAGTTGCCAGGGCAACCCTGGGCATGGCAGGGGGCTTAAGGGCGCCTGGACCCGCCCACTTCCGCTTTGGGGGCCAGCAACAGTTGCCAGGGCAACCCTGGGCATGGCAGGGGGCTTAAGGGCGCCAGGACCCGCCCACTTCCGCTTTGGGGGCCAGCAACAGTTGCCAGGGCAACACTGGGCATGGCAGGGGGCTTAAGGGCGCCTGGACCCACCCACTTCCGCTTTGGGGGCCAGCAACAGTTGCCAGGGCAACATTGGGCATGGCAGGGGGCTTAAGGGAGTCAGGACCCGCCCACTTCCGCTTTGGGGACCAGCAACAGTTGCCAGGGCAACATTGGGCATGGCAGGGAGCTTAAGGGTGCCTGGACCAACCCACTTCCGCTTTGGGGGCCAGCAACAGTTTCCAGGGCAACCATGGGCATGGCAGGGGGCTTAAGGGGGCCTGGACCCGCCCACTTCCGCTTTGGGGGCCAGCAACAGTTGCCAGGGCATCATTGGGCATGGCAGGGGGCTTAAGGGAGTCAGGACCCGCCCACTTCCGCTTTTGGGGCCAGCAACAGTTGCCAGGGCAAACCTGTGCATGGCAGGGGGCTTAATGGGGCCTGGACCCGCCCACTTCCGCTTTGGGGGCCAGCAACAGTTGCCAGGGCAACATTGGGCATGGCAGGGGGCTTAAGGGAGTCAGGACCCGCCCACTTCCGCTTTGGGGGCCAGCAACAGTTGCCAGGGCAACCCTGGGCAAGGCAGGGGGCTTAAGGGCGCCAGGACCCGCACACTTCCGCTTTGGGGGCCAGAAACAGTTGCCAGGGCTACCCTGGGCATGGCAGGGGGCTTAAGAAAGTCAGGACCCGCCCACTTCCGCTTTTGGGGCCAGCAACAGTTGCCAGGGCTACCCTGGGCATGGCAGGGTGCTTAAGGGCGCCAGGACCCGCCCACTTCCGCTTTGGGGGCCAGCAACAGTTGCCAGGGCAACATTGGGCATGGCAGGGGGCTTAAGGGAGTCAGGACCCGCCCACTTCCGCTTTGGGGGCCAGCAACAGTTGCCAGGGCAACCCTGGGCAAGGCAGGGGGCTTAAGGGCGCCAGGACCCGCCCACTTCCGCTTTGGGGGCCAGAAACAGTTGCCAGGGCTACCCTGGGCATGGCAGGGGGCTTAAGGGCGCCTGGACCCGCCCACTTCCGCTTTGGGGGCCAGCAACAGTTGCCAGGGCTACCCTGGGCATGGCAGGGGGCTTAAGGGCGCCAGGACCCGCCCACTTCCGCTTTGGGGGCCAGCAACAGTTGCCAGGGCAACATTGGGCATGGCAGGGGGCTTAAGGGAGTCAGGACCCGCCCACTTCCGCTTTGGGGGCCAGCAACAGTTGCCAGGGCAACCCTGGGCAAGGCAGGGGGCTTAAGGGCGCCAGGACCCGCCCACTTCCGCTTTGGGGGCCAGAAACAGTTGCCAGGGCAACCATGGGCATTGCAGGAGGCTTAAGGGGGCCTGGACCCGCCCACTTCCGCTTTGGGGGCCAGCAACAGTTGCCAGGGCAACCCTGGGCATGGCAGGGGGCTTAAGGGCGCCAGAACCCGCCCACTTCCGATTTGGGGGCCAGCAACAGTTGCCAGGGCTACCCTGGGCATGGCAGGGGGCTTAAGGGCGCCAGGACCCGCCCACTTCCGCTTTGGGGGCCAGCAACAGTTGCCAGGGCAACCCTGGGCATGGCAGGGGGCTTAAGGGCGCCAGAACCCGCCCACTTCCGCTTTGGGGGCCAGCAACAGTTGCCAGGGCAACATTGGGCATGGCAGGGGGCTTAAGGGAGTCAGGACCCGCTCACTTCCGCTTTGGGGACCAGCAACAGTTGCCAGGGCAACATTGGGCATGGCAGGGAGCTTAAGGGCGCCTGGACCAACCCACTTCCGCTTTGGGGGCCAGCAACAGTTTCCAGGGCAACCATGGGCATGGCAGGGGGCTTAAGGGGGCCTGGACCCGCCCACTTCCGCTTTGGGGGCCAGCAACAGTTGCCAGGGCATCATTGGGCATGGCAGGGGGCTTAAGGGCGCCAGGACCTGCCCACTTCCGCTTTGGGGGCCAGCAACAGTTGCCAGGGCAACCCTGGGCATGGCAGGGGGCTTAAGGGAGTCAGGACCCGCCCACTTCCGCTTTTGGGGCCAGCAACAGTTGCCAGGGCAAACCTGTGCATGGCAGGGGGCTTAATGGGGCCTGGACCCGCCCACTTCCGCTTTGGGGGCCAGCAACAGTTGCCAGGGCAACATTGGGCATGGCAGGGGGCTTAAGGGAGTCAGGACCCGCCCACTTCCGCTTTGGGGGCCAGCAACAGTTGCCAGGGCAACATTGGGCATGGCAGGGGGCTTAAGGGCGCCTGGACCCGCCCACTTCCGCTTTGGGGGCCAGCAACAGTTTCCAGGGCAACCATGGGCATGGCCGGGGGCTTAAGGGGGGCCTGGACCCACCCTCTTCCGCTTTAGGGGCCAGCAACAGTTGCCAGGGCATCATTGGGCATGGCAGGGGGCTTAAGGGCGCCAGGACCCGCCCACTTCCGCTTTGGGGGCCAGCAACAGTTGCCAGGGCAACCATGGGCATGGCAGGAGGCTTAAGGGGGCCTGGACCCGCCCACTTCCGCTTTGGGGGCCAGCAACAGTTGCTACGGCAACCCTGGGCATGTCAGGGGGCTTAAGGGGGCCAGGACCCGCCCACTTCCGCTTTGGGGGCCAGCAACAGTTGCCAGGGCAACCCTGGGCATGGCAGGGGGCTTAAGGGGGCCTGGACCCGCCCACTTCCGCTTTGGGGGCCAGCAACAGTTGCCAGGGCAACCCTGGGCATGGCAGGGGGCTTAAGGGCGCCTGGACCCGCCCACTTCCGCTTTGGGGGCCAGCAACAGTTGCCAGGGCAACCCTGGGCATGGCAGGGGGCTTAAGGGCGCCAGGACCCGCCCACTTCCGCTTTGGGGGCCAGCAACAGTTGCCAGGGCAACACTGGGCATGGCAGGGGGCTTAAGGGCGCCTGGACCCACCCACTTCCGCTTTGGGGGCCAGCAACAGTTGCCAGGGTAAACCTGGGCATGGCAGGGGGCTAGGACACACCCACTTCCGCTTTGGGGGCCAGCAACAGTTGCCAGGGCAACATTGGGCATGGCAGGTGGCTTAAGGGCGCCAGGACCCGCCCACTTCCGCTTTGGGGGCCAGCAATAGTTGCCAGGGCAACCCTGGGCATGGCAGGGGGCTTAAGGGAGTCAGGACCCGCCCACTTCCGCTTTGGGGACCAGCAACAGTTGCCAGGGCAACCCTGGGCATGGCAGGGGGCTTAAGAGCGCCTGGACCCGCCCACTTCCGCTTTGGGGGCCAGCAACAGTTGCCAGGGCACTCCTGGGCATGGCAGGGGGCTTAAGGGCGCCTGGACCCGCCCACTTCCGCTTTGGGGGCCAGCAACAGTTGCCAGGGCAACCCTGGGCAAGGCAGGGGGCTTAAGGGAGTCAGGACCCGCCCACTTCTGCTTTGGGGACCAGCAACAGTTGCCAGGGCAACCATGGGCATTGCAGGAGGCTTAAGGGGGCCTGGACCCGCCCACTTCCGCTTTGGGGGCCAGCAACAGTTGCCAGGGCAACCCTGGGCATGGCAGGGGGCTTAAGGGCGCCAGAACCCGCCCACTTCCGATTTGGGGGCCAGCAACAGTTGCCAGGGCTACCCTGGGCATGGCAGGGGGCTTAAGGGCGCCAGGACCCGCCCACTTCCGCTTTGGGGGCCAGCAACAGTTGCCAGGGCAACCATGGGCATTGCAGGAGGCTTAAGGGGGCCTGGACCCGCCCACTTCCGCTTTGGGGGCCAGCAACAGTTGCCAGGGCAACCCTGGGCATGGCAGGGGGCTTAAGGGCGCCAGGACCCACCCACTTCCGCTTTGGGGCCAGCAACAGTTGCCAGGGCAACCCTGGGCATGGCAGGGGGCTTAAGGGCGCCTGGACCCGCCCACTTCCGCTTTGGGGGCCAGCAACAGTTGCCAGGGCAACCCTGGGCATGGCAGGGGGCTTAAGGGCGCCAGAACCCGCCCACTTCCGCTTTGGGGGCCAGCAACAGTTGCCAGGGCAACATTGGGCATGGCAGGGGGCTTAAGGGAGTCAGGACCCGCCCACTTCCGCTTTGGGGACCAGCAACAGTTGCCAGGGCAACATTGGGCATGGCAGGGAGCTTAAGGGCGCCTGGACCAACCCACTTCCGCTTTGGGGGCCAGCAACAGTTTCCAGGGCAACCATGGGCATGGCAGGGGGCTTAAGGGGGCCTGGACCCGCCCACTTCCGCTTTGGGGGCCAGCAACAGTTGCCAGGGCATCATTGGGCATGGCAGGGGGCTTAAGGGCGCCAGGACCTGCCCACTTCCGCTTTGGGGGCCAGCAACAGTTGCCAGGGCAACCCTGGGCATGGCAGGGGGCTTAAGGGAGTCAGGACCCGCCCACTTCCGCTTTTGGGGCCAGCAACAGTTGCCAGGGCAAACCTGTGCATGGCAGGGGGCTTAATGGGGCCTGGACCCGCCCACTTCCGCTTTGGGGGCCAGCAACAGTTGCCAGGGCAACATTGGGCATGGCAGGGGGCTTAAGGGAGTCAGGACCCGCCCACTTCCGCTTTGGGGGCCAGCAACAGTTGCCAGGGCAACCCTGGGCAAGGCAGGGGGCTTAAGGGCGCCAGGACCCGCACACTTCCGCTTTGGGGGCCAGAAACAGTTGCCAGGGCTACCCTGGGCATGGCAGGGGGCTTAAGGGAGTCAGGACCCGCCCACTTCCGCTTTTGGGGCCAGCAACAGTTGCCAGGGCTACCCTGGGCATGGCAGGGTGCTTAAGGTTGTCAGGACCCGCCCACTTCCGCTTTGGGGGCCAGCAACAGTTGCCAGGGCAACCCTGGGCAAGGCAGGGGGCTTAAGGGCGCCAGGACCCACCCACTTCCGCTTTGGGGACCAGCAACAGTTGCCAGGGCTACCCTGGGCATGGCAGGGGGCTTAAGGGCGCCAGGACCCGCCCACTTCCGCTTTGGGGGCCAGCAACAGTTGCCAGGGCAACATTGGGCATGGCAGGGGGCTTAAGGGAGTCAGGACCCGCCCACTTAAGCTTTGGGGGCCAGCAACAGTTGCCAGGGCAACCCTGGGCAAGTCAGGGGGCTTAAGGGCGCCAGGACCCGCCCACTTCCGCTTTGGGGGCCAGAAACAGTTGCCAGGGCTACCCTGGGCATGGCAGGGGGCTTAAGGGCGCCTGGACCCGCCCACTTCCGCTTTGGGGGCCAGCAACAGTTGCCAGGGCAACCCTGGGCATGGCAGGGGGCTTAAGGGGCCCTGGACCCGCCCACTTCCGCTTTGGGGCCAGCAACAGTTGCCAGGGCAACCCTGGGCATGGCAGGGGCTTAAGGGCGCCTGGACCCGCCCACTTCCGCTTTGGGGGCCAGCAACAGTTGCCAGGGCAACCCTGGGCATGGCAGGGGGCTTAAGGGCACCAGAACCCGCCCACTTCCGCTTTGGGGGCCAGCAACAGTTGCCAGGGCAACATTGGGCATGGCAGGAAGCTTAAGGGCGCTTGGACCCGCCCACTTCCGCTTTGGGGGCCAGCAACAGTTTCCAGGGCAACCATGGGCATGGCCGGGGGCTTAAGGGGGCCTGGACCCGCCCACTTCCGCTTTAGGGGCCAGCAACAGTTGCCAGGGCATCATTGGGCATGGCAGGGGGCTTAAGGGCGCCAGGACCCGCCCACTTCCGCTTTGGGGGCCAGCAACAGTTGCCAGGGCAACCATGGGCATGGCAGGAGGCTTAAGGAGGCCTGGACCCGCCCACTTCCGCTTTGGGGGCCAGCAACAGTTGCCAGGGCAACCCTGCGCATGGCAGGGGCTTAAGGGTGCCTGGACCCTCCCACTTCCGCTTTGGGGGCCAGCAACAGTTGCCAGGGCAACCCTGGGCATGGCAGGGGGCTTAAGGGCGCCAGAACCCGCCCACTTCCGCTTTGGGGGCCAGCAACAGTTGCCAGGGCAACATTGGGCATGGCAGGAAGCTTAAGGGCGCCTGGACCCGCCCACTTCCGCTTTGGGGGCCAGCAACAGTTTCCAGGGCAACCATGGGCATGGCCGGGGGCTTAAGGGGGGCCTGGACCCACCCTCTTCCGCTTTAGGGGCCAGCAACAGTTGCCAGGGCATCATTGGGCATGGCAGGGGGCTTAAGGGCGCCAGGACCCGCCCACTTCCGCTTTGGGGGCCAGCAACAGTTGCCAGGGCAACCATGGGCATGGCAGGAGGCTTAAGGGGGCCTGGACCCGCCCACTTCCGCTTTGGGGGCCAGCAACAGTTGCTAGGGCAACCCTGGGCATGTCAGGGGGCTTAAGGGGGCCAGGACCCGCCCACTTCCGCTTTGGGGGCCAGCAACAGTTGCCAGGGCAACCCTGGGCATGGCAGGGGGCTTAAGGGGGCCTGGACCCGCCCACTTCCGCTTTGGGGGCCAGCAACAGTTGCCAGGGCAACCCTGGGCATGGCAGGGGGCTTAAGGGCGCCTGGACCCGCCCACTTCTGCTTTGGGGGCCAGCAACAGTTGCCAGGGCAACCCTGGGCATGGCAGGGGGCTTAAGGGCGCCAGGACCCGCCCACTTCCGCTTTGGGGGCCAGCAACAGTTGCCAGGGCAACCCTGGGCATGGCAGGGGCTTAAGGGCGCCTGGACCCGCCCACTTCCGCTTTGGGGCCAGCAACAGTTGCCAGGGCAACCCTGGGCATGGCAGGGGCTTAAGGGCGCCAGGACCCGCCCACTTCCGCTTTGGGGCCAGCAACAGTTGCCAGGGCAACATTGGGCATGGCAGGAAGCTTAAGGGCGCCTGGACCCGCCCACTTCCGCTTTGGGGGCCAGCAACAGTTTCCAGGGCAACCATGGGCATGGCCGGGGGCTTAAGGGGGGCCTGGACCCACCCTCTTCCGCTTTAGGGGCCAGCAACAGTTGCCAGGGCATCATTGGGCATGGCAGGGGGCTTAAGGGCGCCAGGACCCGCCCACTTCCGCTTTGGGGGCCAGCAACAGTTGCCAGGGCAACCATGGGCATGGCAGGAGGCTTAAGGGGGCCTGGACCCGCCCACTTCCGCTTTGGGGGCCAGCAACAGTTGCTAGGGCAACCCTGGGCATGTCAGGGGGCTTAAGGGGGCCAGGACCCGCCCACTTCCGCTTTGGGGGCCAGCAACAGTTGCCAGGGCAACCCTGGGCATGGCAGGGGGCTTAAGGGGGCCTGGACCCGCCCACTTCCGCTTTGGGGGCCAGCAACAGTTGCCAGGGCAACCCTGGGCATGGCAGGGGGCTTAAGGGCGCCTGGACCCGCCCACTTCTGCTTTGGGGGCCAGCAACAGTTGCCAGGGCAACCCTGGGCATGGCAGGGGGCTTAAGGGCGCCAGGACCCGCCCACTTCCGCTTTGGGGGCCAGCAACAGTTGCCAGGGCAACCCTGGGCATGGCAGGGGCTTAAGGGCGCCTGGACCCGCCCACTTCCGCTTTGGGGCCAGCAACAGTTGCCAGGGCAACCCTGGGCATGGCAGGGGCTTAAGGGCGCCAGGACCCGCCCACTTCCGCTTTGGGGGCCAGCAACAGTTGCCAGGGTAAACCTGGGCATGGCAGGGGGCTAGGACACACCCACTTCCGCTTTGGGGGCCAGCAACAGTTGCCAGGGCAACATTGGGCATGGCAGGTGGCTTAAGGGCGCCAGGACCCGCCCACTTCCGCTTTGGGGGCCAGCAATAGTTGCCAGGGCAACCCTGGGCATGGCAGGGGGCTTAAGGGAGTCAGGACCCGCCCACTTCCGCTTTGGGGACCAGCAACAGTTGCCAGGGCAACCCTGGGCATGGCAGGGGGCTTAAGAGCGCCTGGACCCGCCCACTTCCGCTTTGGGGGCCAGCAACAGTTGCCAGGGCAACATTGGGCATGGCAGGGAGCTTAAGGGTGCCTGGACCCGCCCACTTCCGCTTTGGGGGCCAGCAACAGTTGCCAGGGCAACCATGGGCATGGCAGGGGGCTTAAGGTTGCCTGGACCCGCCCACTTCCGCTTTGGGGGCCAGCAACAGTTGCCAGGGCATCATTGGGCATGGCAGGGGGCTTAAGGGCGCCAGGACCCGCCCACTTCCGCTTTGGGGGCCAGCAACAGTTGCCAGGGCAACCATGGGCATTGCAGGGGGCTTAAGGGCGCCAGGACCCACCCACTTCCGCTTTGGGGCCAGCAACAGTTGCCAGGGCAACCCTGGGCATGGCAGGGGGCTTAAGGGCGCCTGGACCCGCCCACTTCCGCTTTGGGGGCCAGCAACAGTTGCCAGGGCAACCCTGGGCATGGCAGGGGGCTTAAGGGCGCCAGAACCCGCCCACTTCCGCTTTGAAGGCCAGCAACAGTTGCCAGGGCAACATTGGGCATGGCAGGGGGCTTAAGGGAGTCAGGACCCGCCCACTTCCGCTTTGGGGACCAGCAACAGTTGCCAGGGCAACATTGGGCATGGCAGGGAGCTTAAGGGCGCCTGGACCAACCCACTTCCGCTTTGGGGGCCAGCAACAGTTTCCAGGTCAACCATGGGCATGGCAGGGGGCTAAAGGGGGCCTGGACCCGCCCACTTCCGCTTTGGGGGCCAGCAACAGTTGCCAGGGCATCATTGGGCATGGCAGGGGGCTTAAGGGCGCCAGGACCCGCCCACTTCCGCTTTGGGGGCCAGCAACAGTTGCCAGGGCAACCATGGGCATGGCAGGAGGCTTAAAGGGGCCTGGACCCGCCCACTTCCGCTTTGGGGACCAGCAACAGTTGCCAGGGCAACATTGGGCATGGCAGGGAGCTTAAGGGGGCCTGGACCCGCCCACTTCCGCTTTGGGGGCCAGCAACAGTTGCCAGGGTAAACCTGGGCATGGCAGGGGGCTAGGACCCACCCACTTCTGCTTTGGGGGCCAGCAACAGTTGCCAGGTCAACATTGGGCATGGCAGGTGGCTTAAGGGCGCCAGGACCCGCCCACTTCCGCTTTGGGGGCCAGCAATAGTTGCCAGGGCAACCCTGGGCATGGCAGGGGGCTTAAGGGAGTCAGGACCCGCCCACTTCCGCTTTGGGGACCAGCAACAGTTTCCAGGGCAACCCTGGGCAAGGCAGGGGGCTTAAGGGGGCCTGGACCCGCCCACTTCCGCTTTGGGGGCCAGCAACAGTTGCCAGGGCAACCCTGGGCATGGCAGGGGGCTTAAGGGAGTCAGGACCCGCCCACTTCTGCTTTGGGGACCAGCAACAGTTGCCAGGGCAACCCTGGGCAAGGCAGGGGGCTTAAGGGGGCCTGGACCCGCCCACTTCCGCTTTGGGGGCCAGCAACAGTTGCCAGGGCAACCCTGGGCATGGCAGGGGGCTTAAGGGGGCCTGGACCCGCCCACTTCCGCTTTGGGGGCCAGCAACAGTTGCCAGGGCAACCCAGGGCATGGCAGGGGGCTTAAGGGCGCCTGGACCCGCCCACTTCCGCTTTGGGGGCCAGCAACAGTTGCCAGGGCAACCCTGGGCATGGCAGGGGGCTTAAGGGCGCCAGGACCCACCCACTTCCGCTTTGGGGGCCAGCAACAGTTGCCAGGGCAACACTCGGCATGGCATGGGGCTTAAGGGCGCCTGGACCCACCCACTTCCGCTTTGGGGGCCAGCAACAGTTGCCAGGGTAAACCTGGGCATGGCAGGGGGCTAGGACACACCCACTTCCGCTTTGGGGGCCAGCAACAGTTGCCAGGGCAACATTGGGCATGGCAGGTGGCTTAAGGGCGCCAGGACCCGCCCACTTCCGCTTTGGGGGCCAGCAATAGTTGCCAGGGCAACCCTGGGCATGGCAGGGGGCTTAAGGGAGTCAGGACCCGCCCACTTCCGCTTTGGGGACCAGCAACAGTTGCCAGGGCAACCCTGGGCATGGCAGGGGGCTTAAGAGCGCCTGGACCCGCCCACTTCCGCTTTGGGGGCCAGCAACAGTTGCCAGGGCAACCCTGGGCATGGCAGGGGGCTTAAGGGCGCCTGGACCCGCCCACTTCCGCTTTGGGGGCCAGCAACAGTTGCCAGGGCAACCCTGGGCAAGGCAGGGGGCTTAAGGGAGTCAGGACCCGCCCACTTCCGCTTTGGGGACCAGCAACAGTTGCCAGGGCAACATTGGGCATGGCAGGGAGCTTAAGGGTGCCTGGACCCGCCCACTTCCGCTTTGGGGGCCAGCAACAGTTGCCAGGGCAACCATGGGCATGGCAGGGGGCTTAAGGTTGCCTGGACCCGCCCACTTCCGCTTTGGGGGCCAGCAACAGTTGCCAGGGCATCATTGGGCATGGCAGGGGGCTTAAGGGCGCCAGGACCCGCCCACTTCCGCTTTGGGGGCCAGCAACAGTTGCCAGGGCAACCCTGGGCATGGCAGGGGGCTTAAGGGGACCTGAACCCGCCCACTTCCGCTTTGGGGGCCAGCAACAGTTGCCAGGGCAACCCTGGGCATGGCAGGGGGCTTAAGGGCGCCAGAACCCGCCCACTTCCGATTTGGGGGCCAGCAACAGTTGCCAGGGCAACCCTGGGCATGGCAGGGGGCTTAAGGGGGCCTGGACCCGCCCACTTCCGCTTTGGGGGCCCAGCAACAGTTGCCAGGGCATCAGTGGGCATGGCAGGGGGCTTAAGGGCGCCAGGACCCGCCCACTTCTGCTTTGGGGGCCAGCAACAGTTGCCAGGGCAACCATGGGCATGACAGGAGGCTTAAAGGGGCCTGGACCCGCCCACTTCCGCTTTGGGGCCAGCAACAGTTGCCAGGGCAACCCTGGGCATGGCAGGGGGCTTAAGGGCGCCAGGACCCGCCCACTTCCGCTTTGGGGGGCAGCAACAGTTGCCAGGGCATCATTGGGCATGGCAGGGGGCTTAAGGGAGTCAGGACCCGCCCACTTAAGCTTTGGGGGCCAGCAACAGTTGCCAGGGCAACCCTGGGCAAGGCAGGGGGCTTAAGGGCGCCAGGACCCGCCCACTTCCGCTTTGGGGGCCAGAAACAGTTGCCAGGGCTACCCTGGGCATGGCAGGGGGCTTAAGGGCGCCTGGACCCGCCCACTTCCGCTTTGGGGGCCAGCAACAGTTGCCAGGGCTACTTTGGGCATGGCAGGGGGCTTAAGGGCGCCAGGACCCGCCCACTTCCGCTTTGGGGCCCAGCAACAGTTGCCAGGGCAACATTGGGCATGGCAAGGGGCTTAACGGCGCCAGGACCCGCCCAATTCCGCTTTGGGGGCCAGCAAAAGTTGCCAGGGCAACCCTGGGCAAGGCAGGGGGCTTAAGGGAGTCAGTACCCGCCCACTTCCGCTTTGGGGACCAGCAACAGTTGCCAGGGCAACCCTGGGCAAGGCAGGGGCTTAAGGGGGCCTGGACCCGCCCACTTCCGCTTTGGGGGCCAGCAACAGTTGCCAGGGCAACCCTAGGCATGGCAGGGGGCTTAAGGGGGCCTGGACCCGCCCACTTCCGCTTTGGGGGCCAGCAACAGTTGCCAGGGCAACCCTGGGCATGGCAGGGGGCTTAAGGGGCCCTGGACCCGCCCACTTCCGCTTTAGGGGCCAGCAACAGTTGCCAGGGCATCATTGGGCATGGCAGGGGGCTTAAGGGCGCCAGGACCCGCCCACTTCCGCTTTGGGGGCCAGCAACAGTTGCCAGGGCAACCATGGGCATGGCAGGAGGCTTAAGGGGGCCTGGACCCGCCCACTTCCGCTTTGGGGGCCAGCAACAGTTGCCAGGGCAACCCTGCGCATGGCAGGGGCTTAAGGGTGCCTGGACCCTCCCACTTCCGCTTTGGGGGCCAGCAACAGTTGCCAGGGCAACCCTGGGCATGGCAGGGGGCTTAAGGGCGCCAGAACCCGCCCACTTCCGCTTTGGGGGCCAGCAACAGTTGCCAGGGCAACATTGGGCATGGCAGGAAGCTTAAGGGCGCCTGGACCCGCCCACTTCCGCTTTGGGGGCCAGCAACAGTTTCCAGGGCAACCATGGGCATGGCCGGGGGCTTAAGGGGGCCTGGTCCCACCCACTTCCGCTTTAGGGGCCAGCAACAGTTGCCAGGGCATCAATGGGCATGGCAGGGGGCTTAAGGGCGCCAGGACCCGCCCACTTCCGCTTTGGAGGCCAGCAACAGTTGCCAGGGCAACCATGGGCATGGCAGGAGGCTTAAGGGGGCCTGGACCCGCCCACTTCCGCTTTGGGGGCCAGCAACAGTTGCCAGGGCAACCCTGCGCATGGCAGGGGCTTAAGGGTGCCTGGACCCTCCCACTTCCGCTTTGGGGGCCAGCAACAGTTGCCAGGGCAACCCTGGGCATGGCAGGGGGCTTAAGGGCGCCAGAACCCGCCCACTTCCGCTTTGGGGGCCAGCAACAGTTGCCAGGGCAACATTGGGCATGGCAGGAAGCTTAAGGGCGCCAGGACCCGCCCACTTCCGCTTTGGGGGCCAGCAACAGTTGCCAGGGCAACCATGGGCATGGCAGGAGGCTTAAAGGGGCCTGGACCCGCCCACTTCCGCTTTGGGGACCAGCAACAGTTGCCAGGGCAACATTGGGCATGGCAGGGAGCTTAAGGGGGCCTGGACCCGCCCACTTCCGCTTTGGGGGCCAGCAACAGTTGCCAGGGTAAACCTGGGCATGGCAGGGGGCTAGGACCCACCCACTTCTGCTTTGGGGGCCAGCAACAGTTGCCAGGTCAACATTGGGCATGGCAGGTGGCTTAAGGGCGCCAGGACCCGCCCACTTCCGCTTTGGGGGCCAGCAATAGTTGCCAGGGCAACCCTGGGCATGGCAGGGGGCTTAAGGGAGTCAGGACCCGCCCACTTCCGCTTTGGGGACCAGCAACAGTTTCCAGGGCAACCCTGGGCAAGGCAGGGGGCTTAAGGGGGCCTGGACCCGCCCACTTCCGCTTTGGGGGCCAGCAACAGTTGCCAGGGCAACACTCGGCATGGCATGGGGCTTAAGGGCGCCTGGACCCACCCACTTCCGCTTTGGGGGCCAGCAACAGTTGCCAGGGTAAACCTGGGCATGGCAGGGGGCTAGGACACACCCACTTCCGCTTTGGGGGCCAGCAACAGTTGCCAGGGCAACATTGGGCATGGCAGGTGGCTTAAGGGCGCCAGGACCCGCCCACTTCCGCTTGGGGGCCAGCAATAGTTGCCAGGGCAACCCTGGGCATGGCAGGGGGCTTAAGGGAGTCAGGACCCGCCCACTTCCGCTTTGGGGACCAGCAACAGTTGCCAGGGCAACCCTGGGCATGGCAGGGGGCTTAAGAGCGCCTGGACCCGCCCACTTCCGCTTTGGGGGCCAGCAACAGTTGCCAGGGCAACCCTGGGCATGGCAGGGGGCTTAAGGGCGCCTGGACCCGCCCACTTCCGCTTTGGGGGCCAGCAACAGTTGCCAGGGCAACCCTGGGCAAGGCAGGGGGCTTAAGGGAGTCAGGACCCGCCCACTTCCGCTTTGGGGACCAGCAACAGTTGCCAGGGCAACATTGGGCATGGCAGGGAGCTTAAGGGTGCCTGGACCCGCCCACTTCCGCTTTGGGGGCCAGCAACAGTTGCCAGGGCAACCATGGGCATGGCAGGGGGCTTAAGGTTGCCTGGACCCGCCCACTTCCGCTTTGGGGGCCAGCAACAGTTGCCAGGGCATCATTGGGCATGGCAGGGGGCTTAAGGGCGCCAGGACCCGCCCACTTCCGCTTTGGGGGCCAGCAACAGTTGCCAGGGCAACCCTGGGCATGGCAGGGGGCTTAAGGGGACCTGAACCCGCCCACTTCCGCTTTGGGGGCCAGCAACAGTTGCCAGGGCAACCCTGGGCATGGCAGGGGGCTTAAGGGCGCCAGAACCCGCCCACTTCCGATTTGGGGGCCAGCAACAGTTGCCAGGGCAACCCTGGGCATGGCAGGGGGCTTAAGGGGGCCTGGACCCGCCCACTTCCGCTTTGGGGGCCCAGCAACAGTTGCCAGGGCATCAGTGGGCATGGCAGGGGGCTTAAGGGCGCCAGGACCCGCCCACTTCTGCTTTGGGGGCCAGCAACAGTTGCCAGGGCAACCATGGGCATGACAGGAGGCTTAAAGGGGCCTGGACCCGCCCACTTCCGCTTTGGGGCCAGCAACAGTTGCCAGGGCAACCCTGGGCATGGCAGGGGGCTTAAGGGCGCCAGGACCCGCCCACTTCCGCTTTGGGGGGCAGCAACAGTTGCCAGGGCATCATTGGGCATGGCAGGGGGCTTAAGGGAGTCAGGACCCGCCCACTTAAGCTTTGGGGGCCAGCAACAGTTGCCAGGGCAACCCTGGGCAAGGCAGGGGGCTTAAGGGCGCCAGGACCCGCCCACTTCCGCTTTGGGGGCCAGAAACAGTTGCCAGGGCTACCCTGGGCATGGCAGGGGGCTTAAGGGCGCCTGGACCCGCCCACTTCCGCTTTGGGGGCCAGCAACAGTTGCCAGGGCTACTTTGGGCATGGCAGGGGGCTTAAGGGCGCCAGGACCCGCCCACTTCCGCTTTGGGGCCCAGCAACAGTTGCCAGGGCAACATTGGGCATGGCAAGGGGCTTAACGGCGCCAGGACCCGCCCAATTCCGCTTTGGGGGCCAGCAAAAGTTGCCAGGGCAACCCTGGGCAAGGCAGGGGGCTTAAGGGAGTCAGTACCCGCCCACTTCCGCTTTGGGGACCAGCAACAGTTGCCAGGGCAACCCTGGGCAAGGCAGTGGCTTAAGGGGGCCTGGACCCGCCCACTTCCGCTTTGGGGGCCAGCAACAGTTGCCAGGGCAACCCTGGGCATGGCAGGGGCTTAAGGGGCCCTGGACCCGCCCACTTCCGCTTTAGGGGCCAGCAACAGTTGCCAGGGCATCATTGGGCATGGCAGGGGGCTTAAGGGCGCCAGGACCCGCCCACTTCCGCTTTGGGGGCCAGCAACAGTTGCCAGGGCAACCATGGGCATGGCAGGAGGCTTAAGGGGGCCTGGACCCGCCCACTTCCGCTTTGGGGGCCAGCAACAGTTGCCAGGGCAACCCTGCGCATGGCAGGGGCTTAAGGGTGCCTGGACCCTCCCACTTCCGCTTTGGGGGCCAGCAACAGTTGCCAGGGCAACCCTGGGCATGGCAGGGGGCTTAAGGGCGCCAGAACCCGCCCACTTCCGCTTTGGGGGCCAGCAACAGTTGCCAGGGCAACATTGGGCATGGCAGGAAGCTTAAGGGCGCCTGGACCCGCCCACTTCCGCTTTGGGGGCCAGCAACAGTTTCCAGGGCAACCATGGGCATGGCCGGGGGCTTAAGGGGGCCTGGTCCCACCCACTTCCGCTTTAGGGGCCAGCAACAGTTGCCAGGGCATCAATGGGCATGGCAGGGGGCTTAAGGGCGCCAGGACCCGCCCACTTCCGCTTTGGGGGCCAGCAACAGTTGCCAGGGCAACCATGGGCATGGCAGGAGGCTTAAGGGGGCCTGGACCCGCCCACTTCCGCTTTGGGGGCCAGCAACAGTTGCCAGGGCAACCCTGCGCATGGCAGGGGCTTAAGGGTGCCTGGACCCTCCCACTTCCGCTTTGGGGGCCAGCAACAGTTGCCAGGGCAACCCTGGGCATGGCAGGGGGCTTAAGGGCGCCAGAACCCGCCCACTTCCGCTTTGGGGGCCAGCAACAGTTGCCAGGGCAACATTGGGCATGGCAGGAAGCTTAAGGGCGCCTGGACCCGCCCACTTCCGCTTTGGGGGCCAGCAACAGTTTCCAGGGCAACCATGGGCATGGCCGGGGGCTTAAGGGGGGCCTGGACCCACCCACTTCCGCTTTAGGGGCCAGCAACAGTTGCCAGGGCATCATTGGGCATGGCAGGGGGCTTAAGGGCGCCAGGACCCGCCCACTTCCGCTTTGGGGGCCAGTAACAGTTGCCAGGGCAACCATGGGCATGGCAGGAGGCTTAAGGGGGCCTGGACCCGCCCACTTCCGCTTTGGGGGCCAGCAACAGTTGCCAGGGCAACCCTGGGCATGGCAGGGGGCTTAAGGGCGCCAGAACCCGCCCACTTCCGCTTTAGGGGCCAGCAACAGTTGCCAGGGCATCATTGGGCATGGCAGGGGGCTTAAGGGCGCCAGGACCCGCCCACTTCCGCTTTGGGGGCCAGTAACAGTTGCCAGGGCAACCATGGGCATGGCAGGAGGCTTAAGGGGGCCTGGACCCGCCCACTTCCGCTTTGGGGGCCAGCAACAGTTGCCAGGGCAACCCTGGGCATGGCAGGGGGCTTAAGGGCGCCAGAACCCGCCCACTTCCGCTTTGGGGGCCAGCAACAGTTGCCTGGGCAACATTGGGCATGGCAGGAAGCTTAAGGGCGCTTGGACCCGCCCACTTCCGCTTTGGGGGCCAGCAACAGTTTCCAGGGCAACCATGGGCATGGCCGGGGGCTTAAGGGGACCTGGACCCGCCCACTTCCGCTTTAGGGGCCAGCAACAGTTGCCAGGGCATCATTGGGCATGGCAGGGGGCTTAAGGGCGCCAGGACCCGCCCACTTCCGCTTTGGGGGCCAGCAACAGTTGCCAGGGCAACCATGGGCATGGCAGGAGGCTTAAGGGGGCCTGGACCCGCCCACTTCCGCTTTGGGGGCCAGCAACAGTTGCCAGGGCAACCCTGCGCATGGCAGGGGCTTAAGGGTGCCTGGACCCTTCTACTTCCGCTTTGGGGGCCAGCAACAGTTGCCAGGGCAACCCTGGGCATGGCAGGGGGCTTAAGGGCGCCAGAACCCGCCCACTTCCGCTTTGGGGGCCAGCAACAGTTGCCAGGGCAACATTGGGCATGGCAGGAAGCTTAAGGGCGCCTGGACCCGCCCACTTCCGCTTTGGGGGCCAGCAACAGTTTCCAGGGCAACCATGGGCATGGCCGGGGGCTTAAGGGGGCCTGGTCCCACCCACTTCCGCTTTAGGGGCCAGCAACAGTTGCCAGGGCATCAATGGGTATGGCAGGGGGCTTAAGGGCGCCAGGACCCGCCCACTTCCGCTTTGGGGGCCAGCAACAGTTGCCAGGGCAACCATGGGCATGGCAGGGGGCTTAAGGGCGCCAGAACCCGCCCACTTCCGCTTTGGGGGCCAGCAACAGTTGCCTGGGCAACATTGGGCATGGCAGGAAGCTTAAGGGCGCTTGGACCCGCCCACTTCCGCTTTGGGGGCCAGCAACAGTTTCCAGGGCAACCATGGGCATGGCCGGGGGCTTAAGGGGACCTGGACCCGCCCACTTCCGCTTTAGGGGCCAGCAACAGTTGCCAGGGCATCATTGGGCATGGCAGGGGGCTTAAGGGCGCCAGGACCCGCCCACTTCCGCTTTGGGGGCCAGCAACAGTTGCCAGGGCAACCATGGGCATGGCAGGAGGCTTAAGGGGGCCTGGACCCGCCCACTTCCGCTTTGGGGGCCAGCAACAGTTGCCAGGGCAACCCTGCGCATGGCAGGGGCTTAAGGGTGCCTGGACCCTTCTACTTCCGCTTTGGGGGCCAGCAACAGTTGCCAGGGCAACCCTGGGCATGGCAGGGGGCTTAAGGGCGCCAGGACCCGCCCACTTCCGCTTTGGGGGCCAGCAACAGTTGCCAGGGCAACCATGGGCATGGCAGGGGGCTTAAGGGCGCCAGAACCCGCCCACTTCCGCTTTGGGGGCCAGCAACAGTTGCCAGGGCAACATTGGGCATGGCAGGAAGCTTAAGGGCGCCTGGACCCGCCCACTTCCGCTTTGGGGGCCAGCAACAGTTTCCAGGGCAACCATGGGCATGGCCGGGGGCTTAAGGGGGCCTGGTCCCACCCACTTCCGCTTTAGGGGCCAGCAACAGTTGCCAGGGCATCAATGGGTATGGCAGGGGGCTTAAGGGCGCCAGGACCCGCCCACTTCCGCTTTGGGGGCCAGCAACAGTTGCCAGGGCAACCATGGGCATGGCAGGAGGCTTAAGGGGGCCTGGACCCGCCCACTTCCGCTTTGGGGGCCAGCAACAGTTGCCAGGGCAACCCTGCGCATGGCAGGGGCTTAAGGGTGCCTGGACCCTCCCACTTCCGCTTTGGGGGCCAGCAACAGTTGCCAGGGCAACCCTGGGCATGGCAGGGGGCTTAAGGGCGCCAGAACCCGCCCACTTCCGCTTTGGGGGCCAGCAACAGTTGCCAGGGCAACATTGGGCATGGCAGGAAGCTTAAGGGCGCCTCGACCCGCCCACTTCCGCTTTGGGGGCCAGCAACAGTTTCCAGGGCAACCATGGGCATGGCCGGGGGCTTAAGGGGGGCCTGGACCCACCCACTTCCGCTTTAGGGGCCAGCAACAGTTGCCAGGGCATCATTGGGCATGGCAGGGGGCTTAAGGGCGCCAGGACCCGCCCACTTCCGCTTTGGGGGCCAGCAACAGTTGCCAGGGCAACCATGGGCATGGCAGGAGGCTTAAGGGGGCCTGGACCCGCCCACTTCCGCTTTGGGGGCCAGCAACAGTTGCTAGGGCAACCCTGGGCATGTCAGGGGGCTTAAGGGGGCCAGGACCCGCCCACTTCCGCTTTGGGGGCCAGCAACAGTTGCCAGGGCAACCCTGGGCATGGCAGGGGGCTTAAGGGCGCCTGGACCCGCCCACTTCCGCTTTGGGGGCCAGCAACAGTTGCCAGGGCAACCCTGGGCATGGCAGGGGGCTTAAGGGCGCCTGGACCCGCCCACTTCCGCTTTGGGGGCCAGCAACAGTTGCCAGGGCAACCCTGGGCATGGCAGGGGGCTTAAGGGCGCCAGGACCCGCCCACTTCCGCTTTGGGGGCCAGCAACAGTTGCCAGGGCAACACTGGGCATGGCAGGGGGCTTAAGGGCGCCTGGACCCACCCACTTCCGCTTTGGGGGCCAGCAACAGTTGCCAGGGTAAACCTGGGCATGGCAGGGGGCTAGGACACACCCACTTCCGCTTTGGGGGCCAGCAACAGTTGCCAGGGCAACATTGGGCATGGCAGGTGGCTTAAGGGCGCCAGGACCCGCCCGCTTCCGCTTTGGGGGCCAGCAATAGTTGCCAGGGCAACCCTGGGCATGGCAGGGGGCTTAAGGGAGTCAGGACCCGCCCACTTCCGCTTTGGGGACCAGCAACAGTTGCCAGGGCAACCCTGGGCATGGCAGGGGGCTTAAGAGCGCCTGGACCCGCCCACTTCCGCTTTGGGGGCCAGCAACAGTTGCCAGGGCAACCCTGGGCATGGCAGGGGGCTTAAGGGCGCCTGGACCCGCCCACTTCCGCTTTGGGGGCCAGCAACAGTTGCCAGGGCAACCCTGGGCAAGGCAGGGGGCTTAAGGGAGTCAGGACCCGCCCACTTCTGCTTTGGGGACCAGCAACAGTTGCCAGGGCAACATTGGGCATGGCAGGGAGCTTAAGGGTGCCTGGACCCGCCCACTTCCGCTTTGGGGGCCAGCAACAGTTGCCAGGGCAACCATGGGCATGGCAGGGGGCTTAAGGTTGCCTGGACCCGCCCACTTCCGCTTTGGGGGCCAGCAACAGTTGCCAGGGCATCATTGGGCATGGCAGGGGGCTTAAGGGCGCCAGGACCCGCCCACTTCCGCTTTGGGGGCCAGCAACAGTTGCCAGGGCAACCATGGGCATTGCAGGGGGCTTAAGGGCGCCAGGACCCACCCACTTCCGCTTTGGGGCCAGCAACAGTTGCCAGGGCAACCCTGGGCATGGCAGGGGGCTTAAGGGCGCCTGGACCCGCCCACTTCCGCTTTGGGGGCCAGCAACAGTTGCCAGGGCAACCCTGGGCATGGCAGGGGGCTTAAGGGCGCCAGGACCCGCCCACTTCCGCTTTGGGGGCCAGCAACAGTTGCCAGGGCAACCATGGGCATTGCAGGGGGCTTAAGGGCGCCAGGACCCACCCACTTCCGCTTTGGGGCCAGCAACAGTTGCCAGGGCAACCCTGGGCATGGCAGGGGGCTTAAGGGAGTCAGGACCCGCCCACTTCCGCTTTGGGGACCAGCAACAGTTGCCAGGGCAACATTGGGCATGGCAGGGAGCTTAAGGGCGCCTGGACCAACCCACTTCCGCTTTGGGGGCCAGCAACAGTTTCCAGGGCAACCATGGGCATGGCAGGGGGCTTAAGGGGGCCTGGACCCGCCCACTTCCGCTTTGGGGGCCAGCAACAGTTTCCAGGGCATCATTGGGCATGGCAGGGGGCTTAAGGGCGCCAGGACCCGCCCACTTCCGCTTTGGGGGCCAGCAACAGTTGCCAGGGCAACCATGGGCATGGCAGGAGGCTTAAAGGGGCCTGGACCCGCCCACTTCCGCTTTGGGGACCAGCAACAGTTGCCAGGGCAACATTGGGCATGGCAGGGAGCTTAAGGGGGCCTGGACCCGCCCACTTCCGCTTTGGGGGCCAGCAACAGTTGCCAGGGTAAACCTGGGCATGGCAGGGGGCTAGGACCCACCCACTTCCGCTTTGGGGGCCAGCAACAGTTGCCAGGGCAACTCTGGGCAAGGCAGGGGGCTTAAGGGGGCCTGGACCCGCCGACTTCCGCTTTGGGGGCCAGCAACAGTTGCCAGGGCAACCCTGGGCATGGCAGGGGGCTTAAGGGGGCCTGGACCCGCCCACTTCCGCTTTGGGGGCCAGCAACAGTTGCCAGGGCAACCCAGGGCATGGCAGGGGGCTTAAGGGCGCCTGGACCCGCCCACTTCCGCTTTGGGGGCCAGCAACAGTTGCCAGGGCAACCCTGGGCATGGCAGGGGGCTTAAGGGCGCCAGGACCCGCCCACTTCCGCTTTGGGGGCCAGCAACAGTTGCCAGGGCAACACTGGGCATGGCAGGGGGCTTAAGGGCGCCTGGACCCACCCACTTCCGCTTTGGGGGCCAGCAACAGTTGCCAGGGTAAACCTGGGCATGGCAGGGGGCTAGGACACACCCACTTCCGCTTTGGGGGCCAGCAACAGTTGCCAGGGCAACATTGGGCATGGCAGGTGGCTTAAGGGCGCCAGGACCCGCCCACTTCCGCTTTGGGGGCCAGCAATAGTTGCCAGGGCAACCCTGGGCATGGCAGGGGGCTTAAGGGAGTCAGGACCCGCCCACTTCCGCTTTGGGGACCAGCAACAGTTGCCAGGGCAACCCTGGGCATGGCAGGGGGCTTAAGAGCGCCTGGACCCGCCCACTTCCGCTTTGGGGGCCAGCAACAGTTGCCAGGGCAACCCTGGGCAAGGCAGGGGGCTTAAGGGAGTCAGGACCCGCCCACTTCCGCTTTGGGGACCAGCAACAGTTGCCAGGGCAACATTGGGCATGGCAGGGAGCTTAAGGGTGCCTGGACCCGCCCACTTCCGCTTTGGGGGCCAGCAACAGTTGCCAGGGCAACCATGGGCATGGCAGGGGGCTTAAGGTTGCCTGGACCCGCCCACTTCCGCTTTGGGGGCCAGCAACAGTTGCCAGGGCATCATTGGGCATGGCAGGGGGCTTAAGGGCGCCAGGACCCGCCCACTTCCGCTTTGGGGGCCAGCAACAGTTGCCAGGGCAACCATGGGCATTGCAGGAGGCTTAAGGGGGCCTGGACCCGCCCACTTCCGCTTTGGGGGCCAGCAACAGTTGCCAGGGCAACCCTGGGCATGGCAGGGGGCTTAAGGGCGCCAGAACCCGCCCACTTCCGATTTGGGGGCCAGCAACAGTTGCCAGGGCAACCCTGGGCATGGCAGGGGGCTTAAGGGGCCCTGGACCCGCCCACTTCCGCTTTGGGGCCAGCAAAAGTTGCCAGGGCAACCCTGGGCATGGCAGGGGGCTTAAGGGCGCCAGGACCCACCCACTTCCGCTTTGGGGCCAGCAACAGTTGCCAGGGCAACCCTGGGCATGGCAGGGGGCTTAAGGGCGCCTGGACCCGCCCACTTCCGCTTTGGGGGCCAGCAACAGTTGCCAGGGCAACCCTGGGCATGGCAGGGGGCTTAAGGGCGCCAGAACCCGCCCACTTCCGCTTTGGGGGCCAGCAACAGTTGCCAGGGCAACATTGGGCATGGCAGGGGGCTTAAGGGAGTCAGGACCCGCCCACTTCCGCTTTGGGGACCAGCAACAGTTGCCAGGGCAACATTGGGCATGGCAGGGAGCTTAAGGGCGCCTGGACCAACCCACTTCCGCTTTGGGGGCCAGCAACAGTTTCCAGGGCAACCATGGGCATGGCAGGGGGCTTAAGGGGGCCTGGACCCGCCCACTTCCGCTTTGGGGGCCAGCAACAGTTGCCAGGGCATCATTGGGCATGGCAGGGGGCTTAAGGGCGCCAGGACCCGCCCACTTCCGCTTTGGGGGCCAGCAACAGTTGCCAGGGCAACCCTGGGCATGGCAGGGGGCTTAAGGGAGTCAGGACCCGCCCACTTCCGCTTTTGGGGCCAGCAACAGTTGCCAGGGCAAACCTGTGCATGGCAGGGGGCTTAATGGGGCCTGGACCCGCCCACTTCCGCTTTGGGGGCCAGCAACAGTTGCCAGGGCAACATTGGGCATGGCAGGGGGCTTAAGGGAGTCAGGACCCGCCCACTTCCGCTTTGGGGGCCAGCAACAGTTGCCAGGGCAACCCTGGGCAAGGCAGGGGGCTTAAGGGCGCCAGGACCCGCACACTTCCGCTTTGGGGGCCAGAAACAGTTGCCAGGGCTACCCTGGGCATGGCAGGGGGCTTAAGGGAGTCAGGACCCGCCCACTTCCGCTTTTGGGGCCAGCAACAGTTGCCAGGGCTACCCTGGGCATGGCAGGGTGCTTAAGGGCGCCAGGACCCGCCCACTTCCGCTTTGGGGGCCAGCAACAGTTGCCAGGGCAACATTGGGCATGGCAGGGGGCTTAAGGGAGTCAGGACCCGCCCACTTCCGCTTTGGGGGCCAGCAACAGTTGCCAGGGCAACCCTGGGCAAGGCAGGGGGCTTAAGGGCGCCAGGACCCGCACACTTCCGCTTTGGGGGCCAGAAACAGTTGCCAGGGCTACCCTGGGCATGGCAGGGGGCTTAAGGGAGTCAGGACCCGCCCACTTCCGCTTTGGGGGCCAGAAACAGTTGCCAGGGCTACCCTGGGCATGGCAGGGGGCTTAAGGGCGCCTGGACCCGCCCACTTCCGCTTTGGGGGGCAGCAACAGTTGCCAGGGCTACCCTGGGCATGGCAGGGGGCTTAAGGGCGCCAGGACCCGCCCACTTCCGCTTTGGGGGCCAGCAACAGTTGCCAGGGCAACATTGGGCATGGCAGGGGGCTTAAGGGAGTCAGGACCCGCCCACTTCCGCTTTGGGGGCCAGCAACAGTTGCCAGGGCAACCCTGGGCAAGGCAGGGGGCTTAAGGGCGCCAGGACCCGCCCACTTCCGCTTTGGGGGCCAGAAACAGTTGCCAGGGCAACCATGGGCATTGCAGGAGGCTTAAGGGGGCCTGGACCCGCCCACTTCCGCTTTGGGGGCCAGCAACAGTTGCCAGGGCAACCCTGGGCATGGCAGGGGGCTTAAGGGCGCCAGAACCCGCCCACTTCCGATTTGGGGGCCAGCAACAGTTGCCAGGGCTACCCTGGGCATGGCAGGGGGCTTAAGGGCGCCAGGACCCGCCCACTTCCGCTTTAGGGGCCAGCAACAGTTGCCAGGGCAACCATGGGCATTGCAGGAGGCTTAAGGGGGCCTGGACCCGCCCACTTCCGCTTTGGGGGCCAGCAACAGTTGCCTGGGCAACCCTGGGCATGGCAGGGGGCTTAAGGGCGCCAGAACCCGCCCACTTCCGATTTGGGGGCCAGCAACAGTTGCCAGGGCAACCCTGGGCATGGCAGGGGGCTTAAGGGGCCCTGGACCCGCCCACTTCCGCTTTGGGGCCAGCAACAGTTGCCAGGGCAACCCTGGGCATGGCAGGGGGCTTAAGGGCGCCAGGACCCACCCACTTCCGCTTTGGGGCCAGCAACAGTTGCCAGGGCAACCATGGGCATTGCAGGAGGCTTAAGGGGGCCTGGACCCGCCCACTTCCGCTTTGGGGGCCAGCAACAGTTGCCAGGGCAACCCTGGGCATGGCAGGGGGCTTAAGGGCGCCAGAACCCGCCCACTTCCGATTTGGGGGCCAGCAACAGTTGCCAGGGCAACCCTGGGCATGGCAGGGGGCTTAAGGGGCCCTGGACCCGCCCACTTCCGCTTTGGGGGCCAGCAACAGTTGCCAGGGCAACCCTGGGCATGGCAGGGGGCTTAAGGGCGCCAGGACCCACCCACTTCCGCTTTGGGGCCAGCAACAGTTGCCAGGGCAACATTGGGCATGGCAGGGGGCTTAAGGGAGTCAGGACCCGCCCACTTCCGCTTTGGGGACCAGCAACAGTTGCCAGGGCAACATTGGGCATGGCAGGGAGCTTAAGGGCGCCTGGACCAACCCACTTCCGCTTTGGGGGCCAGCAACAGTTTCCAGGGCAACCATGGGCATGGCAGGGGGCTTAAGGGCGCCAGGACACGCCCACTTCCGCTTTGGGGGCCAGCAACAGTTGCCAGGGCAACCCTGGGCATGGCAGGGGGCTTAAGGGAGTCAGGACCCGCCCACTTCCGCTTTTGGGGCCAGCAACAGTTGCCAGGGCAAACCTGTGCATGGCAGGGGGCTTAATGGGGCCTGGACCCGCCCACTTCCGCTTTGGGGGCCAGCAACAGTTGCCAGGGCAACATTGGGCATGGCAGGGGGCTTAAGGGAGTCAGGACCCGCCCACTTCCGCTTTGGGGGCCAGCAACAGTTGCCAGGGCAACCCTGGGCAAGGCAGGGGGCTTAAGGGCGCCAGGACCCGCCCACTTCCGCTTTGGGGGCCAGAAACAGTTGCCAGGGCTACCCTGGGCATGGCAGGGGGCTTAAGGGAGTCAGGACCCGCCCACTTCCGCTTTTGGGGCCAGCAACAGTTGCCAGGGCTACCCTGGGCATTGCAGGGTGCTTAAGGGCGCCAGGACCCGCCCACTTCCGCTTTGGGGGCCAGCAACAGTTGCCAGGGCAACATTGGGCATGGCAGGGGGCTTAAGGGAGTCAGGATCCGCCCACTTCCGCTTTGGGGGCCAGCAACAGTTGCCAGGGCAACCCTGGGCAAGGCAGGGGGCTTAAGGGCGCCAGGACCCGCCCACTTCCGCTTTGGGGGCCAGAAATAGTTGCCAGGGCTACCCTGGGCATGGCAGGGGGCTTAAGGGCGCCTGGACCCGCCCACTTCAGCTTTGGGGGCCAGCAACAGTTGCCAGGGCTACCCTGGGCATGGCAGGGGGCTTAAGGGCGCCAGGACCCGCCCACTTCCGCTTTGGGGGCCAGAAACAGTTGCCAGGGCTACCCTGGGCATGGCAGGGGGCTTAAGGGCGCCTGGACCCGCCCACTTCCGCTTTGGGGGCCAGCAACAGTTGCCAGGGCTACCCTGGGCATGGCAGGGGGCTTAAGGGCGCCAGGACCCGCCCACTTCCGCTTTGGGGCCCAGCAACAGTTGCCAGGGCAACATTGGGCATGGCAAGGGGCTTAACGGCGCCAGGACCCGCCCACTTCCGCTTTGGGGGCCAGCAAAAGTTGCCAGGGCAACCCTGGGCAAGGCAGGGGGCTTAAGGGAGTCAGTACCCGCCCACTTCCGCTTTGGGGACCAGCAACAGTTGCCAGGGCAACCCTGGGCAAGGCAGGGGCTTAAGGGGGCCTGGACCCGCCCACTTCCGCTTTGGGGGCCAGCAACAGTTGCCAGGGCAACCCTAGGCATGGCAGGGGGCTTAAGGGGGCCTGGACCCGCCCACTTCCGCTTTGGGGGCCAGCAACAGTTGCCAGGGCAACCCTGGGCATGGCAGGGGGCTTAAGGGGGCCTGGACCCGCCCACTTCCGCTTTGGGGGCCAGCAACAGTTGCCAGGGCAACCCTGGGCATGGCAGGGGCTTAAGGGCGCCTGGACCCGCCCACTTCCGCTTTGGGGGCCAGCAACAGTTGCCAGGGCAACCCTGGGCATGGCAGGGGGCTTAAGGGCGCCAGAACCCGCCCACTTCCGCTTTGGGGGCCAGCAACAGTTGCCAGGGCAACATTGGGCATGGCAGGAAGCTTAAGGGCGCTTGGACCCGCCCACTTCCGCTTTGGGGGCCAGCAACAGTTTCCAGGGCAACCATGGGCATGGCCGGGGGCTTAAGGGGGCCTGGACCCGCCCACTTCCGCTTTAGGGGCCAGCAACAGTTGCCAGGGCATCATTGGGCATGGCAGGGGGCTTAAGGGCGCCAGGACCCGCCCACTTCCGCTTTGGGGGCCAGCAACAGTTGCCAGGGCAACCATGGGCATGGCAGGAGGCTTAAGGGGGCCTGGACCCGCCCACTTCCGCTTTGGGGGCCAGCAACAGTTGCCAGGGCAACCCTGCGCATGGCAGGGGCTTAAGGGTGCCTGGACCCTCCCACTTCCGCTTTGGGGGCCAGCAACAGTTGCCAGGGCAACCCTGGGCATGGCAGGGGGCTTAAGGGCGCCAGAACCCGCCCACTTCCACTTTGGGGGCCAGCAACAGTTGCCAGGGCAACATTGGGCATGGCAGGAAGCTTAAGGGCGCCTGGACCCGCCCACTTCCGCTTTGGGGGCCAGCAACAGTTTCCAGGGCAACCATGGGCATGGCCGGGGGCTTAAGGGGGCCTGGACCCACCCACTTCCGCTTTAGGGGCCAGCAACAGTTGCCAGGGCATCAATGGGCATGGCAGGGGGCTTAAGGGCGCCAGGACCCACCCACTTCCGCTTTGGGGGCCAGCAACAGTTGCCAGGGCAACCATGGGCATGGCAGGAGGCTTAAGGGGGCCTGGACCCGCCCACTTCCGCTTTGGGGGCCAGCAACAGTTGCCAGGGCAACCCTGCGCATGGCAGGGGCTTAAGGGTGCCTGGACCCTCCCACTTCCGCTTTGGGGGCCAGCAACAGTTGCCAGGGCAACCCTGGGCATGGCAGGGGGCTTAAGGGCGCCAGAACCCGCCCACTTCCGCTTTGGGGGCCAGCAACAGTTGCCAGGGCAACATTGGGCATGGCAGGAAGCTTAAGGGCGCCTGGACCCGCCCACTTCCGCTTTGGGGGCCAGCAACAGTTTCCAGGGCAACCATGGGCATGGCCGGGGGCTTAAGGGGGGCCTGGACCCACCCACTTCCGCTTTAGGGGCCAGCAACAGTTGCCAGGGCATCATTGGGCATGGCAGGGGGCTTAAGGGCGCCAGGACCCGCCCACTTCCGCTTTGGGGGCCAGCAACAGTTGCCAGGGAACCATGGGCATGGCAGGAGGCTTAAGGGGGCCTGGACCCGCCCACTTCCGCTTTAAGGGCCAGCAACAGTTGCTAGGGCAACCCTGGGCATGTCAGGGGGCTTAAGGGGGCCAGGACCCGCCCACTTCCGCTTTGGGGGCCAGCAACAGTTGCCAGGGCAACCCTGGGCATGGCAGGGGGCTTAAGGGGGCCTGGACCCGCCCACTTCCGCTTTGGGGGCCAGCAACAGTTGCCAGGGCAACCCTGGGCATGGCAGGGGGCTTAAGGGCGCCTGGACCCGCCCACTTCCGCTTTGGGGGCCAGCAACAGTTGCCAGGGCAACCCTGGGCATGGCAGGGGGCTTAAGGGCGTCAGGACCCGCCCACTTCCGCTTTGGGGGCCAGCAACAGTTGCCAGGGCAACACTGGGCATGGCAGGGGGCTTAAGGGCGCCTGGACCCACCCACTTCCGCTTTGGGGGCCAGCAACAGTTGCCAGGGTAAACCTGGGCATGGCAGGGGGCTAGGACACACCCACTTCCGCTTTGGGGGCCAGCAACAGTTGCCAGGGCAACATTGGGCATGGCAGGTGGCTTAAGGGCGCCAGGACCCGCCCCTTCCGCTTTGGGGGCCAGCAATAGTTGCCAGGGCAACCCTGGGCATGGCAGGGGCTTAAGGAGTCAGGACCCGCCCCACTTCCGCTTTGGGGACCAGCAACAGTTGCCAGGGCAACCCTGGGCATGGCAGGGGGCTTAAGAGCGCCTGGACCCGCCCACTTCCGCTTTGGGGGCCAGCAACAGTTGCCAGGGCATCATTGGGCATGGCAGGGGGCTTAAGGGCGCCAGGACCCGCCCACTTCCGCTTTGGGGGCCAGCAACAGTTGCCAGGCAACCATGGGCATTGCAGGGGGCTTAAGGGCGCCAGGACCCACCCACTTCCGCTTTGGGGCCAGCAACAGTTGCCAGGGCAACCCTGGGCATGGCAGGGGGCTTAAGGGCGCCTGGACCCGCCCACTTCCGCTTTGGGGGCCAGCAACAGTTGCCAGGGCAACCCTGGGCATGGCAGGGGGCTTAAGGGTGCCAGAACCCGCCCACTTCCGCTTTGAAGGCCAGCAACAGTTGCCAGGGCAACATTGGGCATGGCAGGGGGCTTAAGGGAGTCAGGACCCGCCCACTTCCGCTTTGGAAGGCCAGCAACAGTTGCCAGGGCAACATTGGGCATGGCAGGGGGCTTAAGGGAGTCAGGACCCGCCCACTTCGCTTTGGGGACCAGCAACAGTTGCCAGGGCATCATTGGGCATGGCAGGGGGCTTAAGGGCGCCAGGACCCGCCCACTTCCGCTTTGGGGGCCAGCAACAGTTGCCAGGGCAACCATGGGCATGGCAGGAGGCTTAAAGGGGCCTGGACCCGCCCACTTCCGCTTTGGGGACCAGCAACATTTGCCAGGGCAACATTGGGCATGGCAGGGAGCTTAGGGGCCTGGACCCGCCCACTTCCGCTTTGGGGGCCAGCAACAGTTGCCAGGGTAAACCTGGGCATGGCAGGGGGCTAGGACCCACCCACTTCCGCTTTGGGGGCCAGCAACAGTTGCCAGGGCAACATTGGGCATGGCAGGTGGCTTAAGGGCGCCAGGACCCGCCCACTTCCGCTTTGGGGGCCAGCAATAGTTGCCAGGGCAACCCTGGGCATGGCAGGGGGCTTAAGGGAGTCAGGACCCGCCCACTTCCGCTTTGGGGACCAGCAACAGTTTCCAGGGCAACCCTGGGCAAGGCAGGGGGCTTAAGGGGGCCTGGACCCGCCCACTTCCGCTTTGGGGGCCAGCAACAGTTTCCAGGGCAACCATGGGCATGGCCGGGGGCTTAAGGGGGCCTGGACCCACCCACTTCCGCTTTAGGGGCCAGCAACAGTTGCCAGGGCATCATTGGGCAGGCAGGGGGCTTAAGGGCGCCAGGACCCGCCCACTTCCGCTTTGGGGGCCAGCACAGTTGCCAGGGAACCATGGGCATGGCAGGAGGCTTAAGGGGGCCTGGACCCGCCCACTTCCGCTTTAAGGGCCAGCAACAGTTGCTAGGGCAACCCTGGGCATGTCAGGGGGCTTAAGGGGCCAGGACCCGCCCACTTCCGCTTTTGGGGCCAGCAACAGTTGCCAGGGCAACCCTGGGCATGGCAGGGGGCTTAAGGGGGCCTGGACCCGCCCACTTCCGCTTTGGGGCCAGCAACAGTTGCCAGGGCACCCTGGGCATGGCAGGGGGCTTAAGCGCCTGGACCCGCCCACTTCCGCTTTGGGGGCCAGCAACAGTTGCCAGGGCAACCCTGGGCATGGCAGGGGGCTTAAGGGCGTCAGGACCCGCCCACTTCCGCTTTGGGGGCCAGCAACAGTTGCCAGGGCAACACTGGGCATGGCAGGGGGCTTAAGGGCGCCTGGACCCACCCACTTCCCGCTTTGGGGGCCAGCAACAGTTGCCAGGGTAAACCTGGGCATGGCAGGGGGCTAGGACACACCCACTTCCGCTTTGGGGGCCAGCAACAGTTGCCAGGGCAACATTGGGCATGGCAGGTGGCTTAAGGGCGCCAGGACCCGCCCACTTCCGCTTTGGGGGCCAGCAATAGTTGCCAGGGCAACCCTGGGCATGGCAGGGGGCTTAAGGGAGTCAGGACCCGCCCACTTCCGCTTTGGGGACCAGCAACAGTTGCCAGGGCAACCCTGGGCATGGCAGGGGGCTTAAGAGCGCCTGGACCCGCCCACTTCCGCTTTGGGGGCCAGCAACAGTTGCCAGGGCATCATTGGGCATGGCAGGGGGCTTAAGGGCGCCAGGACCCGCCCACTTCCGCTTTGGGGGCCAGCAACAGTTGCCAGGGCAACCATGGGCATTGCAGGGGGCTTAAGGGCGCCAGGACCCACCCACTTCCGCTTTGGGGCCAGCAACAGTTGCCAGGGCAACCCTGGGCATGGCAGGGGCTTAAGGGCGCCTGGACCCGCCCACTTCCGCTTTGGGGGCCAGCAACAGTTGCCAGGGCAACCCTGGGCATGGCAGGGGGCTTAAGGGTGCCAGAACCCGCCCACTTCCGCTTTGAAGGCCAGCAACAGTTGCCAGGGCAACATTGGGCATGGCAGGGGGCTTAAGGGAGTCAGGACCCGCCCACTTCCGCTTTGAAGGCCAGCAACAGTTGCCAGGGCAACATTGGGCAGTGGCAGGGGGCTTAAGGGAGTCAGGACCCGCCCACTTCCCTTTGGGGACCAGCAACAGTTGCCAGGGCATCATTGGGCATGCAGGGGGCTTAAGGGCGCCAGGACCCGCCCACTTCCGCTTTGGGGGCCAGCAACAGTTGCCAGGGCAACCATGGGCATGGCAGGAGGCTTAAAGGGGCCTGGACCCGCCCACTTCCGCTTTGGGGACCAGCAACAGTTGCCAGGGCAACATTGGGCATGGCAGGGAGCTTAAGGGGGCCTGGACCCGCCCACTTCCGCTTTGGGGGCCAGCAACAGTTGCCAGGGTAAACCTGGGCATGGCAGGGGGCTAGGACCCACCCACTTCCGCTTTGGGGGCCAGCAACAGTTGCCAGGGCAACATTGGGCATGGCAGGTGGCTTAAGGGCCCAGGACCCGCCCACTTCCGCTTTGGGGGCCAGCAATAGTTGCCAGGGCAACCCTGGGCATGGCAGGGGGCTTAAGGGAGTCAGGACCCGCCCACTTCCGCTTTTGGGGACCAGCACAGTTTCCAGGGCAACCCTGGGCAAGGCAGGGGGCTTAAGGGGGCCTGGACCCGCCCACTTCCCGCTTTGGGGGCCAGCAACAGTTGCCAGGGCCACCCTGGGCATGGCAGGGGGCTTAAGGGGGGCCTGGACCCGCCCACTTCCGCTTTGGGGGCCAGCATACAGTTGCCAGGGCAACCCAGGGCATGGCAGGGGGCTTAAGGGCGCCTGGACCCGCCCACTTCCGCTTTGGGGGCCAGCAACAGTTGCCAGGGCAACCCAGGGCATGGCAGGGGGCTTAAGGGCGCCTGGACCCGCCCACTTCCGCTTTGGGGGCCAGCACAGTTGCCAGGGCAACCCTGGGCATGGCAGGGGGCTTAAGGGCGCCAGGACCCGCCCACTTCCGCTTTGGGGGACAGCAACAGTTGCCAGGGCAACACTGGGCATGGCAGGGGGCTTAAGGGCGCCTGGACCCACCCACTTCCGCTTTGGGGGCCAGCAACAGTTGCCAGGGTAAACCTGGGCATGGCAGGGGGCTAGGACACACCCACTTCCGCTTTGGGGGCCAGCAATAGTTGCCAGGGCAACATTGGGCATGGCAGGTGGCTTAAGGGCGCCAGGACCCACCCACTTCCGCTTTGGGGACCAGCAACAGTTGCCAGGGCAACATTGGGCAGGCAGGAGCTTAAGCGTGCCTGGACCCGCCCACTTCGCTTTGGGGGCCAGCAACAGTTGCCAGGGCAACCATGGGCATGGCAGGGGGCTTAAGGTTGCCTGGACCCGCCCACTTCCGCTTTGGGGGCCAGCAACAGTTGCCAGGGCATCATTGGGCATGGCAGGGGGCTTAAGGGCGCCAGGACCCGCCCACTTCCGCTTTGGGGGCCAGAAACAGTTGCCAGGGCAACCATGGGCATTGCAGGGGGCTTAAGGGCGCCAGGACCCACCCACTTCCGCTTTGGGGCCAGCAACAGTTGCCAGGGCAACCCTGGGCATGGCAGGGGGCTTAAGGGCGCCTGGACCCGCCCACTTCCGCTTTGGGGGCCAGCAACAGTTGCCAGGGCAACATGGGCATGGCAGGGTGGCTTAAGGGCGCCAGGACCCGCCCACTTCCGCTTTGGGGGCCAGCAATAGTTGCCAGGGCAACCCTGGGCATGGCAGGGGGCTTAAGGGAGTCAGGACCCGCCCACTTCCGCTTTGGGGACCAGCAACAGTTGCCAGGGCAACCCTGGGCATGGCAGGGGGCTTAAGAGCGCCTGGACCCGCCCACTTCCGCTTTGGGGGCCAGCAACAGTTGCCAGGGCATCATTGGGCATGGCAGGGGGCTTAAGGGCGCCAGGACCCGCCCACTTCCGCTTTGGGGGCCAGCAACAGTTGCCAGGGCAACCATGGGCATTGCAGGGGGCTTAAGGGCGCCAGGACCCACCCACTTCCGCTTTGGGGCCAGCAACAGTTGCCAGGGCAACCCTGGGCATGGCAGGGGGCTTAAGGGCGCCTGGACCCGCCCACTTCCGCTTTGGGGGCCAGCAACAGTTGCCAGGGCAACCCTGGGCATGGCAGGGGGCTTAAGGGTGCCAGAACCCGCCCACTTCCGCTTTGAAGGCCAGCAACAGTTGCCAGGGCAACATTGGGCATGGCAGGGGGCTTAAGGGAGTCAGGACCCGCCCACTTCCGCTTTGAAGGCCAGCAACAGTTGCCAGGGCAACATTGGGCATGGCAGGGGGCTTAAGGGAGTCAGGACCCGCCCACTTCCGCTTTGGGGACCAGCAACAGTTGCCAGGGCATCATTGGGCATGGCAGGGGGCTTAAGGGCGCCAGGACCCGCCCACTTCCGCTTTGGGGGCCAGCAACAGTTGCCAGGGCAACCATGGGCATGGCAGGAGGCTTAAAGGGGCCTGGACCCGCCCACTTCCGCTTTGGGGACCAGCAACAGTTGCCAGGGCAACATTGGGCATGGCAGGGAGCTTAAGGGGGCCTGGACCCGCCCACTTCCGCTTTGGGGGCCAGCAACAGTTGCCAGGGTAAACCTGGGCATGGCAGGGGGCTAGGACCCACCCACTTCCGCTTTGGGGGCCAGCAACAGTTGCCAGGGCAACATTGGGCATGGCAGGTGGCTTAAGGGCGCCAGGACCCGCCCACTTCCGCTTTGGGGGCCAGCAATAGTTGCCAGGGCAACCCTGGGCATGGCAGGGGGCTTAAGGGAGTCAGGACCCGCCCACTTCCGCTTTGGGGACCAGCAACAGTTTCCAGGGCAACCCTGGGCAAGGCAGGGGGCTTAAGGGGGCCTGGACCCGCCCACTTCCGCTTTGGGGGCCAGCAACAGTTGCCAGGGCAACCCTGGGCATGGCAGGGGGCTTAAGGGGGCCTGGACCCGCCCACTTCCGCTTTGGGGGCCATCAACAGTTGCCAGGGCAACCCAGGGCATGGCAGGGGGCTTAAGGGCGCCTGGACCCGCCCACTTCCGCTTTGGGGGCCAGCAACAGTTGCCAGGGCAACCCTGGGCATGGCAGGGGGCTTAAGGGCGCCAGGACCCGCCCACTTCCGCTTTGGGGGACAGCAACAGTTGCCAGGGCAACCCTGGGCATGGCAGGGGGCTTAAGGGCGCCTGGACCCACCCACTTCCGCTTTGGGGGCCAGCAACAGTTGCCAGGGTAAACCTGGGCATGGCAGGGGGCTAGGACACACCCACTTCCGCTTTGGGGGCCAGCAATAGTTGCCAGGGCAACATTGGGCATGGCAGGTGGCTTAAGGGCGCCAGGACCCACCCA